>NC_068356.1:10780162-10957662 GCF_020536995.1 Dreissena polymorpha
TTTATTAAATAGGTTTTGTTTGTCCAATTTACATGCTACAAAACTCTCAAAATCTTAATTCATAAAATCCCCTGTACTCTACTACCAATCTCTTGCACGACGGTTACATTACATTCACCTCTGTGTTGGGCTCAGAACGGACTATTGTTATGAAAGCGTCTCATGTATGTCATGATCATTCCAAGCGTTCATCATTGAGGTTACAGAATACTAAACAATCTCTTGCACGACGGTTACATTGCATTCACTGCATTAAAGAAAACCATCTCATACCATGATATCTTATATCAGTCTTAATTTATTATTATAAAATTGATATGGTTTTTTATGTTAAGAAACCAACATACATACACACGTCAAAGCAATTCCTAACGTCACTCAAAAAAAATATGTTCAATTGTTTACATTTGTGAAGTGCGTGGAATGATTCCATCTGCGCGTAAATGGGCAATAAATTAGTTCCAAAGAGTTGCATTAAAACTCGCAAGTTTTTGAACGATTTATCGTACATTTAAAAGTCATATTTCTTAATTTAATGCATGCGATCTTAAATATCCAATCAAATATACGTTGAATGCGTTTGTTCGGTTTTATCTATTTTATAGACAAAATGGAGGGCTGAGCCTTTCGCAGAGTTGTATGTGAGAGCAAGGAACGCCAACTCTGCGTGGAGATTTGCTCTACTACTCCTCTACTTTCCGTTTCCACAACATCCAGTACTTGACAGATCACAGTGTACAGTCAAAACACCATTAACGGATCATTACCAATAGCGGATCACTTTGATGTTCAAGAATGCGAATCACGATTAATAGATATAATTTTTAGATGATACTCCGCAGACAGCATATTCGAGGCATTTTCTTTAAAACGCGATATTTTTTAATCAAAATCGGGGACCTTTTGACAACAATTTTGGTGTGTTTTGCTGACATGTATAAACGACTTTGTTTACTTCCATCTCGGTTCGAGAATGAGGTTTGACATTTAGCGCGGCCACATTTTATAAAAATGTTGGTAAGTAAGAAGTATATGCATATATTTAACGGCCATTTAGTAGTATTTCTGTCTGCAAAACATTATTTCAGTTTTGTTTTGTTTTCAGATTTTGCACCACAGTAAAGAGGCTGAAGAATTATGGCAATAGCGGATCAAACGTGTCCTGTTTACATGAGTAAAAGGGGAATGCCCAAACGTTTGAAAAGCCATCCAATTTTGTTACTGACATTAAAATTACGTGCTAAGGCTGATGGAAATGTTTAATCTTATGTATGGAGAATTAAAAAAAACAGCTTACTGTGTATGATACATAAAGACTTTATTTTGATAAACATATACTTTTCATTCAAAAATTAAAAATGCATGACAGTCAATAGATTTATTGATTAAAAATGGTTTCATCACTAAACAAAGACCGATAGTGCATGTGTACAAAAGATGTTTGTATGATATCGATGTAGGCCTACTTATTAAACTTTTTAACAGCATCAACATTTACTGTTTATTTTAAATATATTGTCAAAACAAACTGAGTTATTTGTCTTTGAACATGGCTTAAAAGTTTTAGGGTTTAATTCATGTTTTACAAACCTATTAATATTGATTATTAAACGTATATGTATTTGTCTGTTTCAGGTAGCCACTGAAGAGCCTAAGAGTTCAGTTGGTGCAACCAGTAACTCAAGCCCTTTCCATCAACATCAAAGCATTCCAGCAGTTATTTATGGTTATGTGTTTATAAAATTAAACCCCCTGTCACAGACTATTACTTTTTGATTGAACGGGAGTATACAAACTATGTAGATAAGAACGCTTGTCTTGTGTTACTGATCCCTGACATTTACTAATTTGATATCTATTTGCATTTAATGGTCACAGATTAAAAGTCATTTGAAATTGTAAGACATTGCTGGCTTGCCTGTTAGCCATATTCAAGACACATTGCCTTGCCTTTTTTACAGTATATGACTTTGGACTTTATGTAAGTTATTGTTAAAGGAGAGCATTTTCTAAGCGTTCCACCTGAGACATTGTCATACCTCATTGATATGTTGTTGTTGATGATGCAGAAAGCACTTTTGCAAGTCTAATTGAAGCACGGTCCGATTTATTTTAGGGCAAAGCTATGCAATTATCAATGCTTTGATAAGTTTTATTCTGTGTATCCTTCTTTGTATGATATAAAGTCTTAAGTGTGTGTAACATATGCATAAATTAAGTACTAATTAATGTCCTTCAATATTTGAAATGCTAAGATATTTGCACCTAGCTATAGTGTGTGCTATTTTTGGTAGATAATTTCGTTATTTTTTATTGCAAAATTTGGTAAAGTAATCTACTATCAAAAGTATGTTTTTAGTCCAAGAGTCATTGTAATTCGAACCTTTTAAGCATCAGTATCAAAATTATTTGTGGATCCGTATCTTTCAAAGAGCCTTCTTACTGTGTAGCATTGTTAATAAGTCATACGTCTTAAAATTATCATTTGAAGCTATCAGTTGTTTTTGTTTAACTGAGTCATTCATGTTAAGTCATAATAACATGCGGCTTTTTATAAGTCATAATTCTTTTTAAAATGTATTATTTGAAATGATGTTACTTTTCAAAGTCAGTCATTCAATGCTTTTAATTGTAACATGTACATGTTTCATTCAGTCATAATTTGTAATATATGATAACTTCTTTGTTTGATTTGGTGTTATTGTTGTGTATTCTTTTGGCGTTGTCCGTCAGTCCGTCTTTCCGTCCGTCCTTCCGTCCGTCCGTCCGGCACTTTTTTGTCCGGAGCCATATTTTGGAAGTGCTTTGGCAGATTTCATTGAAACTTGGTATGAATTTATTTATGGATGAGAGGATGATGCACGCCAAATGGCATTGTACACCATCGAATAATAACGGAGTTATGGCCCTTTGTATTTATGAAAAAAATGCTTTTTGTGTGTGTCCAGAGCCATATCTTGTATCCAGAAGTATAATGGCGGGGGATATCAATTCAACGAATTTGCTTGTTTTAGTTTAGTTTTGCTTGCATATAATTTACTGTTGTCGATTATGATTTATTGGTTATTAATTGTGGTCCCATTGATTATACACACATTTATGGATCTGTATGCAAATCTTGTAGATTTTTCTAATAAATAACTCAATAGATTGTTATCTTCACGTTTTATTTGTGTAACGCTGTTTCAGATTAAATATTGAGGATGAGATATAATTAGAAATCATCATGTTTTATAAGATATCCATATCTATTGGATCTATTGAAGACTTAAACAAATACTTCACAGTAAAACAATAATATATTATATTTCTCTAAATTAGCTAGCCTGTGGAGAAACCCACTGATGTGCTGCTAAAACAAAGCTGACCTATTGATTATCCTTTCAAAATCACATCACATAGCAAATGTTATTAATGGAATGAAACTACCATGTGTGGATAAAATGGGCCAGATTGAAATGGTTAGTGGGTTTTTCCAGTCCCGTGCATACTTTGTTATGTCCATTTCCACGGCTTACATTACAATACTATATCAAACACTGCGTAATCATTGTTTATTAGCATATCAGCTTTATAAAATGTTTGAATCACAGAATAGAAGTACAAGTTTCATGTTTTGACAGTTCAAATAGCGTTAATGCATGAATTCCGATGTGAAAAAAACGTGCCACAAAAAGATATTGGCACCAATTAAAAACATAATTTTTGCTTCAACAGTAAGCAAAGGTAATATTTTATTAAACTGGTATAATAGAAATATCAAAACATTAAGGTTCATGTAAAGTGCCAAACTGACCCCGTAGAATGAAATGAAAAATATAAAATGATCAGTAATACCCAAAATAAATAAATGAAATTTACATATGGTTTCAAAAATTACATATTTTATCGATATATGTATACATTTTCAAAAAAACACACACTCACACATCTTTGAAATAATGCCATTATTAGCAAAAATATTTTAATGTATGGCAAATTCTCAAATTCATTAAAAACAACACACATGAACCAAATAAAAACACAAACAGTATAGGCCAGGTATATTTAAGGTACTACTACCACTGACTTGCGTCAATAAAGACCCACAACGACACTATGCGTATTTCAAATGAACATGTCTATCCCATGAGTCGCTATTTATATATTTTGGAAACAGTCTAAGTTTCCACTTGCATAGCATGCGATCAACAGGAATTATGATGTTATAAAATATATTTAATGAAAATATATCATTTTAAGATTGTCTCAATAACAATGAAACTTACGTGAAATGCACTAATTGAATAGAATCTTGATACATTTGATTCTCCCCTCGATTTAATTTCACCTGTCGCCCATCTAAGTCAGCAATTTGTAATAATCCGCATATGCGAATTTGTTTAATATTGCTTACATATGATATTTATTCGATTACATAACTCTCAATTACGTCATAAACAAATTATAAATATTTAAGGAAAAATGGAGCGGTAATCATTTATAGATTATCGAATTTCAAAAGATATATTTTCTGAATATACTTCCGGCAAATAACGCCTAGCTGAACATGTGAACATGACAAGACAATAACAAATGCGTTTTTGAACGATGACAAGGTTTTTATAGAAAGGTAAGTGTTCAATTGGTTTTATATGTACGTGTGCCCAACATTTGTATAATTCATCGTTTCGATCCCACAAATAGTATGCCTAGATCGTTTATTGAAATAGTGTTTTGTCGACTTCCTTGAAACCGGATGTTTTTATTCCCCACAAATGTATCGAAAACAACGTGTATGGTGTTCGAGCAGCGACATACACATGGTCGAAATTTATTTAAAGGTAGCCAATTAGTCGTGTTTCCGAATCCTATATGTTTGAATTGAACATTCAAAGTGTTTGCCTTTTGTTAATATAGTTATTTTTTTGTCATTGTGTAATTATGTGACTTTACTGAGTACTGTTATTCAGTAAATTTGAAAATGAAGGTTCACTGGAAAGTAAGTAAGCGTTTGGGCTGCCTGGTGGAAGACATTCTAGGAAGAGGAAAATGTGGAATAGTTCTGTACATGTATGTCGCCAGATATCTAGTTTGAACTTGAAATTATCAAGAAAACGTAAATGTTCAAAATCCTTCAAAAGGAAATTGCCTGGTTTATTACCAGTTATAAACACTCAGTATCGATGCAAGACAATTGATACGTTGAAGCTTGTATTGCGTCGTATAGCTCACATCAATATTAATGGATATAGACTAATGAATCTAGGATGTCTAGAGACACACTTGACGTAATAAAACATGTTGTATTTTGTGAGGCAGCTAAACAACTTGTTATTACAGACAATCCAGTGGTCAAAATTCTTTCTGAACTAAGGACACAGGGTTTAGCGTCTGTGCTATTTGTGTGTTGCTGTGGATGCAAAAATAATTTTAAATTGGAAACAAGCCCAAGGCTGATGAACATGGACACAAGTACAGCTTATAATGACATCAATGTTCGAGCTGTGTGGGGATCTATTGTCACTGGTAATGGAGCTTCACATCTGAAGGAAGTGATGGCTACTATGGATGCGCCCAGTTTTGTTCCAGCCTGCATTTACGAGAATTGAATCTCAAATTGGTGCTTGGTGAGAATGAATGTCTCAAAATGAATTACTAGCAGCAGGTAATTATAATGTATGTACAATGTATATATATTGTAAGGAAAGTTTCCTTACTTGACATTTGTATCACTCCCGGAAACAGGTGACATTGTGAAAATGTAAACATTATAAACATTCATAACACATCGACAGAAAATACCTGGATAACCTACGGAGTGAGCCAGCTGAATCCACCAGAAATCACCATAATATATCATTTGTTTGGCAAATATTGCTATTTGTTAGTCTGTCACTTTGTTTTGTCAAACACTAAACTCCGTTCTTTTGATTGTCAATTTCATGTCGCATAGGTTATACTGCACACTTAAACTAAAAATAGTTGCAGAAGTTAATTTATGATCCATAACTTTAAATGTTTACTTTTTAATCAGTAAAGATATTGTTAGCCAGCGTCTTTGAAAGTGACCGCCATGTAAAGTTCAGGCGCAAACTATTTTCGTTTGTCTCGGCGTCTGATCAATAATTAACATTATTGTTTTCATAATTTAACAGTAATCCGTTGAGAGTATTTGGATGTTTCGCCGAGATACAGCCTAGTCATTTGTTGCATTATAGAAATGTTACTATTTATATGAACAGTTGTTATTTCTCATGGGGCGGAGTCTTTACTGGCTCACCTATTCATACGCCTTACCATTTGTTAAGTTCGGTGATTGTTTGTTTCAAATATCTATGTTCCGCTAATTATTTGTAAATACTGCTTTTTGTTAAAGCTGTTCATTTGACCAAAGAGCTGTAATTGATGTGTTGAATTTAGATTGTTATGTTATTTAAGGAATGGACCTGAGCACCCTTTGTTGTTAAAAGCCGAGGATTTAATTGGTTTATTTTTTCACGCGGTAACTGAGTCGGAATCTATATATACGGGATCAGAACTCAGTCTCAGCATCTTCTTTCTGGAATGCACACCTCCTTAAGACACTGCAACAACTACGGTATATTATTTACATACACTTATTACATAAGATGGGCAACAAACACATTAGTAAATTGTTGAACTTTTTAGTTGGCTTCGTTGTTGATGAACCCGAGGGAAAGACACTCAGGATCGGGGTCAACTATAATCAAACGGAACCTCAGTAGGACACGATGTATAACATACCTGTTTGTCACTTTTTTCGAAAGAGGGTATGGCGAACGGCTATTACTGCTACGTACCAACGGTATACTACCTACGCGAGTTATCCTGTTAGGCGGTATACTCGTTACAATATATAAATATATATACATGTATACGGTTTCGCGAGGGTGGTCATTATTTATATTAAAGGATGAAATATAAAAGCATTATACGTGTTGAACTCATTAAAGAATTGGATTGTACCTTGTTGTGTGTTATCATCCACATATTAATCTTCATCCCAGGACAAAATTAAGCCATCATATTATTGACACGTAACTAAGTTTTATTTTGCCATGCTTACTTGTTAGATTTGAAGAATGATATGAGAAAGTGAAGAAAAAACAAAAGGCCGTTCAAAGGTTTTATATATGTTAAACCAGGGGTCTGTAACAGGGTCTGTCCGATTATCCTTTATTTTGGGAAAGCGCGTTCGAAAAAGGTGCGAAATCTGTCAACTTAATATACAAAATTGTGCAAAATTGTTGAAATGTTAAAAGTCGTAATGTATGTAATTGTATATTTTAAGCAGAATTCTTAACTGCGATAGTCTCTTATAATTCCAATATGGAATTGCAATATACATTTGACATTTTGTAATTATTTGTATTTTTATCACCATATATGTATATTGATGAGACTTAAATAAAGATATACTACTACAAATGTTATGAATGTGGCACCTTTTGACTAACTACTCAATATTTGACATGTGTAGACGTTTGAAGGACGCCAGTTACCGGGGTTTCAACGTCATTAAATTTGTCTGAAGGCTTATGTAACTTATGTTCGTAGATATTTTCGTAGATATGTTCGTGTAGTAATAAACATGAAGTCCTCACAAATTTAATAAATTATTAATTCATTTGCACGTAATGTAACGTCTGTGTTACTCAACAAATATAAACAAATTAAAACAATGCAAATTTCTTTTAAAAAATTATTTTCTATTATTCTATCAGCAACAACAATAATAGTGAAACCACAAGAAGAGGCTTCCTTTAAACAGAATATACAATACAAGCGGAAAGTGTCGTCCCAAATTAGCCTGTGCGGACTGCACAGCAACAACAATAATAGTAAAACAACAAAATAGCAATCACCAAAAACACAAGCAATTATAATCACAATATAAACATAGCATTTTCTTTGTACTGTGTAGTCCGCACAGGCTAATCAGAGTCGACACTCTCCACCCAACCTGGTTTTCCGCTAAGAAGAGACTTTATTTAAACAGAACATATAATACAAGCGGAAAGTGTCGTCCCAAATAAGCCTTTGCGGACTGCACAGCAGCAACAATGATAGTGAAACAACAAAATAGCTATCACCAAAACACTAGCCAATATAATCACAATATAACCAATGCTATTTCTTTGTACTGTGAAGTCCGCACAGACTTATCAGGGTCGACACTCTCAGCCCAACCCGGTTTTCCACTAAGAAAAGACTTCTTTTAAACAGAATATACGATACAAGCGGAAAGTGTCGTCCCAAATAAGCCTGTGCGGACTGCACAGCAACAACAATGTTAGTGAAACAACAAAATAGCAACCACCAAAACACTAGCCATTACAATCACAATATAAACAATGCAATTTCTTTGTACTGTGTAGTCCGCACAGGCTAATCAGGGTCGAAACTCTCCACCCAACCTGGTTTTCCGCTAGGAAGAGACTTCTTTTAAACAGAAATTATGATACAAGCGGAAAGTGTCGTCCCAAATAAGCCTTTGCGGACTGCACAGCAGCAACAATGATAGTGAAACAACAAAATAGCAACCACCAAAACACTAACCAATATAATTACAATATAAACAATGGATTGCCTCTGTATTTACAGTATTCAATAAGAAACATCAAAAATGATAAAACAACAAGATAAAAAATAAATAACTCAATAGCTACAAACAAATGTAATCATATTATGAGCATATGTATTTTTTATGACTTTATGTGTGCCCCGCTCTGAAAAAAATGGGGTTTAATGCGAGTGCGTAAGTGTCGTCCAAGATAAGCCTGTTCAGTCCGCTTTCCGCCTAACATGGATTTGCGCTAAGAAGAGACTTCCTTTAAGCATAAAACGCGGACACGACACTTTACGCACTTGCATTAAGCCCCATTTTCACAGAGAATGGCTCATTTTTATTTCCATTATTCCATCAACAACAAAACTAATAGTGAGAGAAGATAACATTCACAATGCACACTAGCTACTTAAATAATAACAATCAAAGTAGTAAATCATAAAAACCATGGACCTGTTCCCTCAATATATTTTTTTTAAGATTACCATGCACATAAGAATCTGTCGATATTAAACAAATCTATACATACTCAATCCTGGTCATTTATTTACATATACATGAAAAAACACTCCAATGTTTTAATGTGAACGCAAGGTACTCGGATCAGCAGTATTATAAGGTGTTATGAACCATTCAATTAAAATTATTAGTACGTTATTTGATCTTTAATAACTGTATTTAACCTGTTGTTTGCGATAGCCGTGAGATTATAATGGCACTAAATGAAAGCAAACTGTTGTTATCGAAAAGCTTTAAAAAAAATGGGAATACGAGAATCAGACCTTCGTTTCTTACGAAGATCATTTCAACTACCGGCACGTAAGAATGAAAAACCTATAGGGCAAAAATCATTGCTTTTATCAAGTTTTTTTAATGCTCCTTACACGAAAAATCATAATCTAGCAATATATCTTGTGGAACAGAAACGCAACTTGTAAAAAACCATTTTTTTGCAGTTATCACATTGAACCATATGATCGACGCAATCAGGCAAATTACAAATAGTTTTTAATAACAATAGTTTTACAATGTTTTTGTCGGCGTACGCTGATTGTTTTATTTGTTAATTTGTTAAATTCGGCCATTTGTTCGGTGTCTATACATTTAATTAGGTGTTGGCGCATTGTGCCGTATCGAATATGAGATCTAAACAAAATTCTTTACGAAAACAAAATGCAGTAATAAATGCAATCGCAAATAACCCACAGTCTACATTATTATTTTGACGCATAACCTCGGGGAGTTCAATACAAATTTGGTTCTTATGGCGGCCATATATATATGATAACTGAATTTTTAAACCGTCTGGAATTATTGCATCGTCCGAGCGTTCGATACCCAAACTGTCCAAGAAATAGATTTTTTGTTGAATAAGATAGTCGAAACCCAATGATCTCTATGGGTGTGATGAATTTGACAAGCAGGTTCAATTACTGACTCCATAGGGACTTCGCTTACCCATCTCTCCTTATTTTCCGCCTCGACAGCTGGCACCTGTTCCGTTAACTGTAAACCGTTAATACTACTAAATTGTCTCTTAAGTAATATATTTACTGCCTCCATATGATGCGAAGTAAGCTTTTTATTATGTAATATATCATTTTTGTCCTTTTCTTTTAAACCGAGGTGCTGTTTCCAGAAAATGATTTATTCGACTACAATGTCGTCTCTACTTGAGTCTAATTCAATTAACTCGTCAACGTTGATTGTGTCAGACCCTATACTTGATTTTCGTTCAATATTGGATTCTACATTACTATTAACTTCTAAAACATCTAAATCATTAGCGAGCTTGTTGTCTTGAGACTCAATATTAACCGGTTGAGACAGTGCTAATAAATCGTCGCCGATGTTACTTTCGATAGCATTTTGTGGAATTTTTACAAGTTGTGCCTCCAAATTGTCATGAAATGTTAATTTTCGTTTCTTTTCCGACCTAAGAGAATGACATTTTGCTTCGTCGCGTTTCTTAAGAATGAACCTTTTCGCATAAATGCTGAAAATCGCGAACGATCTCAACACGAGACGACTGGCCGATGTCGTTCGCTCCCGCAACGATCACCACGACCTAACAACAAAAAACAAACTAATAACTTTCTTTAAGACTTGTAAAAGTATTATTCAATATGTAATACAAATCAACACACAAAACGATATATGTAGAAAACGCATATAGCTGAAACGGTCTCCAGACAATCGCTCCCACGGACAATCACTATTACGCTTATTTTTCCGATGCGGACGTTCACTCCTTCTTTATTTTGTGCCTCCAAATTGTCATGAAATGTTAATTTTCGTTTCTTTTCCGACCTAAGAGAATGACATTTTGCTTCGTCGCGTTTCTTAAGAATGAACCTTTTCGCATAAATGCTGAAAATCGCGAACGATCTCAACACGAGACGACTGGCCGATGTCGTTCGCTCCCGCAACGATCACCACGACCTAACAACAAAAAACAAACTAATAACTTTCTTTAAGACTTGTAAAAGTATTATTCAATATGTAATACAAATCAACACACAAAACGATATATGTAGAAAACGCATATAGCTGAAACGGTCTCCAGACAATCGCTCCCACGGACAATCACTATTACGCTTATTTTTCCGATGCGGACGTTCACTCCTTCTTTATTTTGATAACCCGGACCGTCGCTCCAACATTATTTTGACAACCCGGACATTCGTTCCTACATTACGTTTACAGGAAGAAGTGCGAATTTTGCGAATGGAAAAAAAATATAAAACCCACAGGAGCGAGTATCCGTGGGACCGATAGTCCGGGATTCAACGTACCAACAATTTATATGATTAATTTATACAACTTGCTTGAGCTAAGCGGGTTGCACCGAGGTTCGTTCGATGAATAACGCCATGTGAATTTCGATTAACCCAATGAAATAATTTATTTATAAATTTAACCAAATTGTCCATTTCATCAAATAATATTGTATATGTTTTCGGTGGCCTTAATAGTTTGTCAACAGATTAAATGGCGTTATTCCAGACACACACACACAATCGTGACTGAATTGTCATTCTTAATAGTTCATTAACAAATACGTATATATACATAACAAAGAAACTTGTGTTCATTATGAAATAACCGCACGCAGCAAACAACATTTTATTTTTTTTTGATTCATGGACTAAAGGGCATTAATCCACATAAAATTTAATTTTGCGTGTTATACGTGATTATACGTGTAAAACTGATTAATTACAAGATATATTTACTTCTTGTTCATTATACAACACCTTTTACACCATTATCCGTAATGTGACGAACATTAAAGTAAAACTGATTTATTAACATACCAAATAACTTTAATTGATTAATGTTTGGCAATTTCAATTTATGTTTGTTGTATTTAACACCTTTCACACCTCAGGAACAGACATATTACCCGAGAAAAACACCGACCACAAGTTTAAAAGAGACGTTAAAGGAACCTACTTCAAAGGGGCCATGTCTATGCTAAATTAGAAGGATACCAGAGATAATACATATTTTGTATAAAAACCCTTTCGATCAGACACATTTTAGTTTCTGAAATAACGTCATCGCATTCCGATTCAATCGATGTCCCAATTTAACTAAAACTGTCAACTCGTGCATTTTAAATTGCATGTTACCGAACGCTTTGATATATTTGGTTACTGCACTACATTTGTTTATATGCATTGAAGAAGCCCACGTTTTCTATGGTTGGTATATGATGATTTATTTTTCAGCAATGTTTTTGTATTTTAACAGTAATTTCATTTTTAAATTATTTATTTATTTATGCAAGCGATTAATGTACAATGAACGTTTTTTCCAACTTCAAAAAAATATTTTCTATACCAACATAATAAATATATTCATACTGAACAATAATGGACATTGTTAGAACTTTGAAATTGTAGTCACACAGTTAGCTGTCCTCAATAATGGCATTTCTTGGATGATATTTCTGATTACTAGTAACAGATTCATATGGGAACATACGCGAGTAAACCTAAGACAATAATAATAACTTTCAGAATTGGTTATGGATGATGCCTACAGTAAATCAATAATATTTTACAGCTCTAAGTGAAATAGCTTAATTAGCACTTCTTTATTTGAACCATCCGCCCCCAATAAAACAGCGGTTTCATACGCTGTGTATAAGCGACCTGCTGTGGTGATCCCTATCTTATCAACGCAATAAGGCGGTCACTAGCTACGGTACTCCAATAATTGTGAATGAATTTTATATACATTATTGGTTTATTTATTCCCATAATCAGCGATGCATGCTTTTGGCAAAATGAATCATATCATAAATACATATACACAATGAGATGAAGTTCGGCTATACAGAGAATTAGTGTATGCAATATTGATTATTGTTCTTCCACAAGTAAAGGAAAGTAAATTATAACACATAAAAATCAATGACATCTTTTCGTTTTAACATTGCAATATTGATAAATTTCGATACTGTGCGGATACGTTTTACAGACTTTGGACATAAGATTTGGACGTTTAATTGGTACCAGCGGATTGGTTCCATGACGTGACGTCGATTTGTGACGTAACGTTAAAGACGCGACGTAGTTACTAAGTGATGTACTGGATTGACACAAGGATTGTACATATATTTTGGATCGTTAATAAATGCTCATACCAAAAGCGAGTATTTGGCGTTTATATTGTTCCCACTATCGGGGAAATAGTAAATTACGGATTTCCCATTATCGGGGATAATTCTCAGTAAACAGCAAAATACTGAAATTCCCATTATCGGGGAAACTTCATAACATTTGGTAGCAGAGCGTGGTTTCTAAATTGAGTGAGCGATGGATCCAGTTGAATATTTAAAGACAGAGATTTTGTTAAAGAGGGAGAAAATAAGTCTGAAAACTAATTTTACCAGAGCAAGGAAAAATGTAGTGTCACATTTGGAGGGAAATGCATGTAGCGCGACAGTGAACGCCGCATGCAAGCAGTTGGATTTTGCGATGGACGAAGTTATTAAAGGGCTTGATAGTTTATCCAATATGTACATGGAAGTAGATGAACTTGAAAAAAGTAAAATAGTAATTGCGGAAATGGAAAAGATTGAACTTGAATATGAAAAAACAACGGAAGATGCCTGTGCCTATTTAAACGATCTACGAAGTGAAACAGCAAGTCAAGTAAGCAAAGCGTTGTCGCATGACACGGTGAGTAAACTTTATTTCTAAAGACCGGTCGGTTTCACATAATACTGTGCGACAAAGTGACAAATTTCCAAGTATGTGGCGTAATTGGACCGGGTTCGATGCGCAAAACGCTTGTGGGCGTGAAGCACCTCATGCCTCTAACATCAAAGACGAATTTGAAAAAGGCAACGCTATGAGTTCAGGCATCGATCCAACATTAGGACAAGACCTTTGGAGGCAACTCAAACGTGTGGAAATTCCAGTGTTCAATGGTGATAAGCGAGTTTACCAATCATGGAAAGCAACATTACTTGCTTGTATTGACAGAGCACCAGCCACAGCAGAGTACAAACTTCTTCAGCTTCGGCAGTACTTATCTGGCGAAGCGTTAAAAGTAATTGAAAATCTTGGGCACTCGGCGTTTGCATATGAAGCGGCAAAAGATCGACTTGAAAGGAAATATGGGGGCAGGCGTCGACAGATAGCAATTTACCTAGAAGAACTTGAACACTTCGAAAACGTCCGACTTGGCAACGCAAAAGACCTAGAACAATTTGCCGATCTATTAGACGTAGCAATTATTAATTTGAAGGAAGCGGATCAACACCACGAACTTTGAATTGGCTCATTTTATGCAAAATTACAAAGAAAATTACCAGAACCGCTCTTGGCACGATATCATCGTTGCGTCTTTGAGGGTCAACACAATGAGTCAGTATTGTCGCTACGGACATGGGTTATTCAAGAGGCAGAATTCCAAACTATCGCGTCAGAGACCGTGCAAGGAATGTCAGGATATTTGATGTCAGAGCATACTTCGAAAAAGACGAACTCTAACAATCAAAGAACGTTTTTTGGTGGTTCCGAAGAAAGCGGGAAAATATTTAAATGCAGAGTATGGTAAAATTGACCGGACTGTCAGTGGACCATCCCGACCGTTTTGCTCTATTGCCCTCTTTACCGAAGAACGCGCGAATGACGTAATCATGACGAAAGTGTGTGCAGTAAACAACCCTCTTGACAGGACGTTCCTTTATATCTTGCGGAGAGTATTTCTGCGCTTGTACACACTGTAGACGATGGAATCTACCCCAAGCAACTTGCTTAGGTAAGTTCTATAGTGTTTTATAGCATAAGTACTATAATTGGCGCTGCGAGCACCAAACTTGCAGTATTTTCACTTATAAACAATCGGCTATTTTTAACCGTCAGCGTTCAAAGTCAGCCATCTTGAAAATAAATAAAGTTTCATTTAAATTTAAGTTTCCTATCGTTGTTTTGTTCACTTTTAGTGAATAAAATATTTCTTTAATATACTTAAAGTACTTTTCATTAAACTAAACCGATTTCGTCGGATTTTGTCAGCTTATTGCCTAAATTTTAGGTTTAACTATTTACGTCATATTGCGGTTCGCTGAACCGTTTAACAGCTCATCTGTGACGTCTATTTTAAGGTTGTTTATGTTTAATGTGTTGAATTGTGAATTCTATTTAAATCATCACACGTTTATATTTAGAGCAGTGTTTATTGACATTGCTCTGTCGCATCTGTAACTTGTTTCAGATATATAAGCCATCTATATTAAGCTGGCTGTACATTTGAATTGTGATTGTTTTGTCTATTGTCTATCGTCAGGCGAATCACCACATTGCTAGATATTTATTATAACGTTTGAGTAGAGTATTTCTACTACAATATTTCATTGAATTTGTATTTTGCCCTTGTTTATTGTATAATTCTGTGACCCGTGTTGACCCGTGTTCAATTACACAAGTCCCTTCAGTACGATCTAGTGTTTTCTTACAGGAAGTGACCAACCTGTAGTGAAGACAATTCACTATTTATATTGTAATAACGGGTGAATTACTTACATTTTGTTTGAGTATTTATTTATATTTAATATAAACAGATATTTTATCAGTTAACATTGATTTGTGAATTTTTTGCTTTCCTCGTTGGGTATAATTGAACCACTATTTCACTACCTTTTACTCATTTGCTTTGATTAAATCATATGCCATCATTGTGTTTGTGTGTTTTTTCACATAATTGCCAATTTATCGTTTAAATGGCTTTTGAATGTGACTTTCTCCATGCTTGCACGCTTCAAAGTGTGTGGCCTCTAAATACTTTATTAGTCTGTTGTTGTGCGTTAATTTACAACAAACTGTAATATTAATATCATGGATCTCACTAGGAGAATCAGATTAAAACAGGAGTCCTATGATTCCTAACTTGGAAAACCATGTGTAACATTAGTCTCATTCTAGTTTTTTTTCACTACAGCAAGTGTCCAACCTGTAGCATATACACAACAAAAAATTGGATATAACGAAGTCCCTATAATGAATTTAAATAATAACTTTAACTATCGAATTTTTACTACGAAGGGACATTTCAAAATTTACATTTGCTACACCTACTTTGCATCTGATGTGAGTCATGTTTGGGTTCAGTACACCTGATTCTAAACCTGATACCGAGCGTGGAAGTTATGAGGAGGGGGAGTGGTATGGAGAGGCTAATGGGCTATTAACTGAACCGGTCGAGCAGGGGTCAGTGGAGCAGCCTGGGCAAGATCGGGCCGCGAAATCGAAGCCAATGGCATGGGAGGCACAGCCTGTGCAATATCAGCCTGTGGCGCTTGTGTCAGTGTCACGTGAGATTGGATCGGGTCAAAACCAGGAGGTGGCTCAGATGCCCTTGGCACATGGGGTGTACCCTGAACAGTACCATGCCACAGCACATGAGGATCAGCCTGTTAAGTACCAGTTCACACATGGTGTGCAGTCGGGTCAATACCAGGCGGTGAATCAGGTGCCTTTGGAACATGGAATGTACCCTGCGCAGTACCATGCCATGGCGCTGGGGGCACAGCCTGTTCAGTATGAGCGAATGAAGCAGGTGCCGATCGAAGAAGGAGGCCAGCTGCATAATATGTTAGTGAGCTGTAAGGTTCAATTTATTGATTCAAGTATCCAACCACAATTAACATATATGCATCCACAAGTACAAGGTGTAACCTCGCCACCGGTGGTACCTGTACCGCAGATGGATAGGAGCGGGTTTTGTGACTACAAATTGCTGGAAATGGCAAAGGTCACATTTTTGAGTGCAAGGCAGGCGGAGAATGAGTCTGTGAATGACTGGGCCGACAGGGTGTGTACCCTGGCTGGCAATGCATATAGGGACCTGTCGGAGGAGTATGTGTTGCAGAAATCTATATTAAGATTCTGCATGGGTGCGAAAGAGAGAGAGTCTGGAGAGAGAGTAATAAATCATAGACCAGTGTCCATAGAACAGGCTATTGACCAGCTGAAGTGGGACATTTTCACTCACGGCACTATGTATCGACCAAAATCGGTACGCAAAGTGGATTGTGCAGGGCAGGTCAAGGTGGCAGGGGAGAAATTGGCCTCGCAAGGTTTGCTTGTAGATAGGGTGGTGGCCTTAGAGAGAAACATTGACACGTTAGAGAAGAAGATGGACACCTTTATGGGGAAACTTGACCAGCTTTTGGCAAGGCCCACCAGAAGTCCATCTCCATCTCCAGTCAGGCAGCAATGTTTCATTTGCAACACGATGGGGCGATTTAGACAATATTGTCCAAATAGTATTCATAACGATAAGGGCCAATCTGTAATAGTCGGGCAGATGAAGTCTGACCCGATGTCCCAGATCAATGCAAGTGTGAACGACCTTGCAATACAGGCTGTAATAGATACGGCGACGGAGGACACGTTGGTCTTGGGCCGGGTAGTTGCTAAGTTACCAAAAAAGCTTCCGGTGTTGGAACAGGTGCGCGAGTGCGAGTGGGTGGTGCACAAACAGGTAGACACTATTGACGGAGTGGGGGCCGCCTTGGGTTTAAGTGGCCAGGTAGTCCATATAGCCCAAGAAAGGGGCCGTACGTATGTATTGGGAAAGGGAAATGATATGCTTCATGGTTCACAGGGCTGCGTTGTGATTAAGGCAGTGAGCGATTTCCAAATTATTCAGGAATGGCTCATACACGGCACTGATCCACCTGGTAATGAATGCTTGACGACCTTAAAAGAGAGCAGTTTCAATGCGAATCGCGACCGACTGAATAATGACAGCCTGAAAATGTGTAAACTGGATAATCTCCCTGTACGGGTGGTTCGAGAACAAAAGAGTTGTGGTATTGCGTAAGATGAGCAAGTATACTGTATGTGTAGAGGGATTGATGATGGTTCCTTTATGATGTGTGTGAGGAGTGGTTCCACGGAAAGTGTGTGGGAGTCACGGAGGAACAGGGTGAAGAAATAGATCTGCATACATGTCTAAGTTATAGGACAGGTTAGGTCTATACTTATCGTATATGCCGGTAGCTTGTAAAGCTCAGGCACATTATATTATAAATCTGTGGTGTTTTGCAGAACGCCACGTGTGGTTTGTCGCATGGATGGACGTGACATATTTATTGAGGTTGAGGAGGCCAGCGGTCGGGGTACGCTTTGGAGTTCGGGGCGGGACCTCGTCATTGAGCTGGGGACGATGTTGCCCTTGGACCATGGTAGGGTAGAAAGGGCGGTGGAAGGCCAAGTAAGTTTGGCCAGGAGGAGAGGGCGCCTAGGGTTTGTATCTGAGGTCAGGAAGTACGGCCATCAAATTCTTAGTGATTCGTTTATTAAGAGGGTGTTGGCCGGTCCTGAAAAACAACGGAGGACCCCTGGGGCTTCACTGAGCGGGAGGCCCCGGGGTACTGTAGAGTTGCCCAGATCGAGACCAAAGCCGGCTCCGATCCTGACAGCGCTGGACTTCCCTGCGTTGCCAGCGCAGCTGGGATCGGAGGGGGTCAAGGTTGAACCTGGGGTAGAGTCACTCGTTCCCAATCCTTCCTCGCTTGACTCACTTGTGTTGCCAGTAGGGTCGGAGTGTGGGGGGGGTGAAGGTTGAACCTGAGGAGAAGGCATTTGTCTCCGATTCGACATCGCTGGTTGTCCCTGAGTCGCCAGTGAGGTTGGTGGAGGTCAAGGCCGAGCCTGAAGGGGAGGCCTTCATGGCCTCGCAGCCATCAGCACTGGACTTCCTTGTGTCGCCAGTGAGGTTGGTGGAGGCTGCGTGCAAGGTTGGCCCCGAAGAAGGGGTCATCATAATCTCTGATGAGGAAGACATGGAGGTTGATGCTCCTTTGGCGGCTAACCTTGACCAGGAAATTGTGGGGGAACCCGGTATTGCACGGCCTATAGATGAAGTGGCAGAGCCCGCAGGGGCAATGTCATTTCAAGGTAGGATGATAAGAGGTATGGACCGGTGTGAGAGACGGTCCAGGCCTCTTGATAGAGGGGCAGAGTTTAATGGAGGGGTTGGGACCAGGGATAGATCCCGGTCCCAGCAGGATGATGTGTGTTTTAAGAGGAAAAACACCCAGGGTTGTCCCGTGTGTGGATTAAGGGCAAGATCGATAAGACACCATGTTGAGGCCCGGCATTTTCCGCCTGTGTTTCGTCGGGAGGCATGGAAAATCCGGAAAAGGACCATGTGCGGTTTAGAGGGGTAATATGCGTCATCAATAGTCTGGGTCTCCAGAGCTTTGATGAGGCTATGCTTTTCGTGGGCCGCCAGAGGTTATCAATTTCGGAGCAGTCCTGCCTGAACGACAAGGACCAGGTCTGGTTAGAAAGGGTCTCTCGCAAGCTTATGTTTTACATTCCCCCTATATTCCACGTTGCACGGGTTAACTCGCGAGCGCTCCTCTTCCACTGGAGAGTGTTGGCCGCGTTGCTGAAGCTATGCAGCCAAGAGGTAAGAGACGATTTCCTTGCCCAAAGGTTTGGCAGGCGGCGCGGCGTGGTCCAGGTGACTGGGTCGACTCAGGCAACTGAGTTGATGCAGAGATCTGGACCAGATTGTTGTGTGGCGGCCCAGGCTACTGGGTCGACTCAGGCAACTGAGTTGGTGCAGGGAGCCGGATCAGATCGGAGTGTGGTCATGGAGGCTCAGGCGACTGTGTCGAGTCCAGAGATGGATTTGATTCAGAGACCCGAGACAGTCAATTGTGTAGCAAAAGGTGCCCAGGTGATGGCGTTGGCTCAAGTGGCAGAGTCGGTTCCAGAGCCCGGGTCTCTAGGGAATGAGCGTGAATTGGGTGATGACTTTGAAATTGTACCTGTGGTTCAAGAGTGGATTTCGGTTAGGAATGCTGAACTCACCGCGTTCGACAGCCACTTTCACTTGGACCGCAGTTGTAAGACGACCAAGGTTGGTTCTATTGAGGCGTTGGTGGGGCATACCGTGGGGCCAATGCCTGAGGTACCAGTGCGTGTAAATGGGGGAGTTGCAGTTTTCTGCGATCCACCCAACTACCCAAGGGAATATCCCAGTGTCACTGGTTTCGGGTCGGCTGTCGGGGTACATCCTAAGGCGCCTCTAAGGGACGTTAAAGGGGTGGTAGGACAGGTGGAGAGAGAGTTGAGGAAGGATGGGGTGGTAGCGCTTGGAGAGATCGGTTTAGACAGAACCGTGCCTGAAAGAGAGTGGGGTAGGCAGGAGGAGATGTTTGTAGGGCTGTTGGAGCTGGCTTGCCCTAGGCGACCAGTTATTTTGCATATTCGGGGGCAGGACACGTACTCTTGTGAGGCTAGTGCCCTTGCCCTCCGACTCATGCAGAAGAACGTTAGTCCGACTCAGCGGATACACCTCCACTGCTTCACGGGAACCCTCGATCAGGTTCTGAGTTGGTCCGCTGCATTTCCTCGTTGCTACTTTAGCATCTCAGGTCTGGCTGCGCGTTTTGATGAGGTGCAAAAGTCAGCTGTGCGAGGGATTCCGGCCGACCGACTCCTAGTTGAGACCGATTCTCCTTACTTGCGAGTCCGAAGTAGGAAAGACAATACTCCGGCGTACGTGGGTGAAGTTGCAAATACGGTGGCCCTGATCCGAAAGGAAACCCTCAGGGAGATATTGCGCACTACTGCTGAGAACGGCAGGCGTCTCTATAACCTGTAGGGGTCGGATACTGGAAATAGTCTGTTGGCGAGTTGGGGATCGAACCATATGAGGGTGACGCGTTTGCGCGCGCCCTTTAACTAGTGATTGAGGCGGTCGGATGTCTGTTAAACACTGGCCAAGGGGCGTCGATAATAGAATGTGTCAGGATTCAGTGATGTGGTCTATGCTTAAGGAAACGGTTGGTCAAATTATCAAATGAGTGCTCTGGGTTTAAAAATAAATAAATAAAATACAAAGGTCACATGGTGATAAATAAATAAAATACAAAGGTCACATGGTGAGTGGGTAATGCAAAGGAAAAAACTAGTCAGGAATGTTTCTGTAAGTATGAGATCATATTGTGTGGTCTTGGAACGTGGTATAGGGGTGTGGCAGACTGTCTTGGTGGGGTGAAGAGGAGGGCTATAAAATGGGGAGGAATATGGTAAAATTGACCGGACTGTCAGTGGACCATCCCGACCGTTTTGCTCTTTTGCCCTCTTTACCGAAGAACGCGCGAATGACGTAATCATGACGAAAGTGTGTGCAGTAAACAACCCTCTTAACAGGACGTTCCTTTATATCTTGCGGAGAGTATTTCTGCGCTTGTACACACTGTAGACGATGGAATCTACCCCAAGCAACTTGCTTAGGTAAGTTCTATAGTGTTTTATAGCATAAGTACTATACAGAGTATGTGACAAACAGCATGGAGTATGGAACTGTGACAATTTTAAAGAAATGAACGTTTCACAACGGTGGGACAAAGCAAAACAACTTTATCTTTGCTATCGTTGCCTTGGGTTTAACCATGTCGGAAAGTCATGCCGTCGAAGTAGACAATGCGGACACAATGGATGTGAAGAGCTGCATCACAGACTGTTACACAGAGATGCGCAAAAGAGCATGAAATCAAACGCTGCTGACAGTCCAGTTCAATCTCCTACGGAAGAGAAAGGGGCAACATATTTGTCAGCAAAAAGTCATACCAGATCTGATTTTGTAGGGCTCCGAAGAGTTCCGGTTATTCTCGCAAATGGAAATCGGTCGATAACTGTAAACGCATTGCTAGATGACGCAAGTACAAAAACGTACATCAATAGATACGTAGCGGCAGAACTCGGCTGTAAAGGTAGAACGGAAAAGGTCAAGGTCAATGTTCTGAATGGTCAAGTCGAGACTATTGAAACTAGACCAGTTGAATTCGAAATAAGAAGTGTCAACGGAAGCGTAAAGATAAATGTAGCAGCATATACAGCTAACAAAGTAACAGGAGACATGAAATTTGTTGACTGGAACAAGTACCAAAGAAAATGGCCACATCTTCGTGACGTAACATTGCCAAAAGCTACGATCAAACCTATTGTTGACATCTTAATTGGACTTGATTGTGCAGATTTACATTATGCACTGGAAGAAAGGGAGGTAGAGCAGGGGAGCCAATAGCGCGTCTTACTCCACTTGGATGGACATGCATCGGTAATCCGTGTTCAAATTTAACACCCGTCCTACAAACAAATTATGCGCGAACATACTTTGTAAGAGACGTAACGGAAATCGAGAATCTAAACCTGACTCTTAAGAAATTCTGGGAAGTTGAAAGGGAATCAACTGAATCACCTGTCGTTAACATTGACGATCAACAAGCACTTAAAGCAGTAAAACAGTCGTGCATATTCGAAAATCAGATGTATCGCGTCGCCATTCCATGGAAAAGCAACGAAACTGTAATGCTAAAAAATTACAAAATGGCACTGAATAGATTAGAGAACACAGAAAAAAGACTTAAACGATGTCCTCAGGAAGCTCAAGCATACAGCGAATGCATCGAACAATACGTAGAAAAGGGGTACGTGTCAAAAGTTAGGGATTCTGACGTGTCCAATTCATAATGGTTCCTACCTCATTTTCCTGTTCTGAGGCCAGATAAAGATACAACAAAAACCAGAATCGTGTTTGATGCTGCAGCAAAATTTGAAGACGTATCACTAAATGATAAAATGCACCAAGGCCCAAAGCTACAGCGCGATCTGTTTGACGTTTTGCTAAGATTCAGGAAGCATCCCGTTGCAGTAGTTTGCGACATAGCCGAGATGTATCTCAGAATAGGCATCGATCACGCGGACAAGCCATATCACAGATTCCTATGGAGGGAAATGAATCATAACCGTTGTCCCGATATATACGAATTTGATAGAGTCGTGTTCGGTATAAATTCATCACCATTCCAAGCACAGTATGTCTTACAGCAACGCGCAAGGGAAAATCTCAGCGCATTTCCTTTAGCTGCTGGAAACCACTCTCTAACCAATTCAACACGAGAGCGGTTTCATCCTGAGAGAGAAATCAAGATTGGCGAAGTCGTTCTTATCATTACTCCGGAAACGACGAGGGGAAACTAGCCACTATGACGGATACTCGAGGTTTATCCAGGACAAGACGGTCGAGTGAGAGTCGTACAAATTCAGGTTGGATGCAGCACCATGACGAGATCGGTGACAAAGCTATGCCCGTTAGAACTGGACAATACTGATTAGAATATCGAAAAGAACATAGATCTACAATTAATTTACGTATTCAATTTATTATTTAAAATTTTGTTTTACAATATTTATCAAAATGTACTGTATTTTGATGGAGGGGAAAATGGACATTAGATTTGGACGTTAAATTGGTACAAGCGGATTGGTTCCATGACGTGACGTCGATTTGTGACGTAACGTTAAAGACGCGACGTCGTTACTAAGTGATGTACTGGATTGACACAAGGATTGTACGTATATTTGTGATCGTTAATAAATGCTCATACCAAAAGCGGGTATTTGGCGTTTATATTGTTCCCACTATCGAGGAAATAGTAAATTACGGATTTCCCATTATCGGGGATAATTCTCAGTAAACAGCAAAATACTGAAATTCCCATTATCGGGGAAACTGTTTACATAATTTGTTTAAATAATTATATGTGTTAAACGACAGTCTTGTGTTGTATTTTGACCTAAGATCTCTATAAATCGGACAAATACCTAGGAAATTAAAGGTATCCGGACAAACGTCACCCGGTCAATCAGCACCCAGTGTTTTTTTGCATACGCGGACAGTCGGCACCCTGGAAATTTGTCGACGCGGACAGTCGGCACCCTTTAAATTTGTCGACCCGGACAATCGGCACCCGATTTATTTGTATACCCGGACAAACGGCACCGTATTTAAAGTTCCCGGTCATAGCTATGTATGTGTATGGACAGAATCGTTGTGTTTTTATTGAGGTGTCACTGAAGATCCGGTTTAATTCGGTTTTAATTTTAAATCGATTCCCGCTTGTAATTGATTAAAACAAGCGTATTTGTAAATTGTGACGACACATAGCGGTAATTACAGGGATAATTAGTTGATAGCGATTAAATAATTATTTCATCAAGCAGTGTTCAACGTAATCTAATTGCAGAAAACAAACAGCGTGAAAAACAAAATCAGCCGACGATATTAGCGGCGATTTTCAATAATGACGTTTAAATAATAATTTGCGAAAAAATAATGAAGATTTAACAGTTACCGATAATTGGTAAAGCACGGGGAGAAAAAGAAATTTTCCGAAATTAATCACTTCTGTCGGACACTGATTGACAAAAACGCTCTAGGCCACGATGTCGCACAAGTTAATTGACGCGTGTATGACAATACACAGGGTCGAGTGTGTACACAGTAATCTCGATACCGATAAAATAATCGCCATTGTCTGGCATCAGCGTGAGCACTGGTTGTTTATTATTGGTGCGTTCAATTCAAATACACTTAAATTTGTTAATGCAGCATACTAACACAATGTTGCGAAAAGAGAAAAATAATGCATTTTATGTTAACCGTACTTTCGATTTATTAATCATCTCTTTGACCAAAGAAATTAGCGGAATAGACGAATTAGTTCAACTAGGTGCTGACGGGTCGTCATCCGTGTATTATGGTGTTTTCAAATTATATATTGTATACATATATATGGGCAAGAAATATGCAAGCCAGTTGTAATTTCCATCCTATAATTTTATTTGTTGTCAAATAGTATAACAATTGCAAATAAAGCAAAGCGCCTAAAGTTATCAGCAGCAGATTATAAAGCTAATCGAACATAATTAAACATGCAACAAATCATGAATTCAAGCCAGTTGTGATTTCCTCCCTGAGTATCATCCCGGCTTTTTTCGATGCGTCTGACTCATGGCAGTGGCTTATCAACGAACGCACCTCTGGACACTGAGAAAGGGATGCATGTAAGGTTAAAAAAAACAACAAATTACGAGATTTTATGGCAAATTTACATTGACATTATGCACATCTAACAGGAAACGGATCATTTTTATTTCCTGCAACGATATCTAACAAGACAGTTTGCATATAAGGCAAGAAAAATAAACAAATTACGAGATTTTATGGCAAATTTACAGTGACATTATGCTCATCTAACAGACAACGGATCATTTTCATTTCCTGCAACGATATCTATTCATACGACACACGAACACTAAATCCGATCCTAATAACAAGACAGTTTAGCTCGGCTAAGAAGACTGGCATAGTCATGTAAAATATCAAATATAATGTATATTTTTTTATAAACAAATGGTAGCAAGATGACTCTTCTAACAACAATTGCGCGGTAATAATCATGCCAATTGGAGAATATGTGTGCCTAATGCAACCGAAATTGTTGAGCTTACTCACGTTTAGGTTCGAAGTCAGAGCACCCTTGCATGAAAACGCTCGTCTCTGGGTGCATGTCCATCGTATGCTATCTTTCAGTGTTTTCTGTTGTGTATACAAGTAGTTTGCGAAACACACCCTTCGCACTCCTTTACGTATCGTGATGAATTGCATTTTTGTTATGAAATGTTTTCATTTTCATTC
Source organism: Dreissena polymorpha (assembly GCF_020536995.1). Lineage (NCBI taxonomy): Eukaryota > Metazoa > Mollusca > Bivalvia > Myida > Dreissenidae > Dreissena > Dreissena polymorpha. The sequence goes on from NC_068356.1 coordinate 10,805,763, forward strand.
CTCTATATAAGCTTATGTTCATTCGCAGTTTGTTGTTTTCGAGACAAATCATAAGTTTAGGAATTCTTTAATTGTCTTTGATATATGTAAATTGTTTAGAGGTGTTATTAAACCAATTAGCAGATAACGTTAATCAATCCACACTTATATTGGTTTGATGACACAGTTTGTTGATGGGATTAATTAATCATCTCTTTTACCAAACCAATTAGCGGATTTGACTTATTAGTTCAACAAGATGCTGACGGACTTTATCGATCGCCTTTAATCGGGTGCCGTTTGTCCGGGTATTCAAATAAATCGTGTGCGGTTTGTCCGGGTTTACATATAAATCGGGTGCCGATTGTCCGGGTCGACAAATTTACAGGGTGCCGACTGTCCGCGTATGCACAAAAAACACTGGGTGCCGATTGACCGGGTGCCGTTTGCCCTACAAAATTAAATTCAGATTAAATCGTACCAGTAGTACACTCTTTACACTCAAGATTATTGACGTTAATAATATTAAATCTTCCTCTTTCTATTTCTAAGTGATGCGAACACAATCGGAATCTACTCAATGCAATTCTGTGTTTTTCATCATCTACACAATTCAAGTAGGTTCCAAAACGAAATTCTTTTTTAAATATGTTATAATATTTAAGCTTACTAACTTTGAGACTCTTTTAAAGACTGTAAACATCACGGACTCAGTGTTTAAGCATACAAATTTAATCGATTTTGTGATTCTGATGCAACCTTACATTAATTTAACCAAGTGAATATCAAGTGTAGTTTTAACAGCATTTTGCCAACATAGTTATAGTTTTACTCAACCAGAAAAAAATATGAAAACATTGTTATATATAAAACGCAATCGGACTTTGACCTTTAATTTTATGCAATCCATAATATTTCTTTAGCGGCCAAGCGCAGTATTCCGCGCTCGGCCGCTTATGGTGTTTTGTAATATATACAATAGTGATACAGTAGCAGACAACAGGCATCAGGTTGATATGACGAGGAACTGAAGATCTTCTATTAATTCAGTCTTTAAATCAACATTTATTATTACTATTATTTTTTAAATGCACCAAATCTTTAAAAAAAAAATATGTTTTGATTTATTTAAATCGTAAATTTACTTTCAATAAAGTTACATTTTAAATTCAATCTGCATTTTTTGGTTTGGTACCTAAAATTACCTAAATTTATTCTTTTTAAAAAGTTAAGTGGTAACTCATTCGTGCCCCTAAATTCTTTACTGTATGCATAGGATTAGTTAATCAATTGAAAATTAATCACCAGTTTGCAAATATTTGCCCCTGATGTTATTGTAAGCCAATCATAGGTGTTATTGTAGGTATACCTCTATAAGGATCCATTTTACCGAAACCTCCACAGCATTCACTATATAAATTCAATTTACCGAACTTGTTATCTACCGAAACCTGCAGTACCCACATAGTTTTCTATCCATATTCATGCAAGCAACGTCAGTAGTAATGTATTAAATACTATATTTAACAAGGTATTCTGTGATCTCTTGATTTTACACCAATACTTAAGGGCTCGTTCTTTACATGTGACCGATAATGTGAAGCGACCAAGTTAGATAAAAAGTATTATAAAAGAAAAATATCGCCATAGAAAGAAAATAACATAGAAAAACATAGAAAAAAATGCTGTTTTGCTAAACGGACAACTTGTTGAAGCATTTCGCGTTGCAATGATGCGAGTCGAATCTTTTGCGTATATCTTTTATAAAACTGACATGTCCGTTTTCTAGTAACCAAGCATTAATTTATTTCGAAATTGTTATGGTTAGAGTTTCAGTTTATTTGAAATCGAAAATATGCGTGATGGTGTAATTTATTATACATTTAATTGTAACAAAAAAATTGTAAAACAAATAGCTTCAACATTTTTTTACCCCAGTAACAACTCATATATATGTCATCAAAACTAGTAAAGAGGCCTTGATCTCAATTATGATCCAATTAACAGGATAATGCCAGAGAGTTACACAAGAGAGTTGTCATGAGATGTCGCAAGTACCCAAGCTACCACCCCTGCAAATGTGACGATAGCATCAAATTCAACGATTAATTTTGCTTTAAGTTGCAATATTAATAAAATCACTAGGGGCTGACGAGGTCAAAGCGTAGTCCATTTCGCTACGAAGTTGGGTATATGTTTTAACAAATGTGTTTTTGAAAATTAACATATTTAAATCACATATTTGTCAATACACTTAATATATTATACATTCATAATAGGACTATTTCAAATGTATATGCATTATTTCTTCTGAAAAACATTATTCATGTTCTTGTTTTTTCGGCATGCTTTATAGATATAGCAAATAAAAGTAATGTATGGTAAAAAAAGCATCACAATAGAGCTATATCAATAGACCAGCGATTTTCCTTGTCAAATTGGGAAAAGTACCCGTACCGGTCCAATTGGGAAAAATTGAGTCGTGAAAACCTCAAAATTGGGAAAAATCGAGTCGTGAAATCCTTAAAGTGGGAAAATCGCGTCGTGAAGTTTGGGTCTTAATATATATTATAAATAACAAAATATTATAAAGAACACACAAAATCAATTACTAGTTGTTTGAATCTCTTATAAAGCAATGTCTCTCTCTTTCATTGTTTTGAAAATTTTAACAATCTTTGATGTTTGATCATCACTCAGTTGCTGGCATCCCTCTCTGCACAGCATCATTAGTGCTGTCAATGTGTCCTGTGATAGACGGTTCCGATTGGTCGTGCAAAGATTGTCTGAAATCTTGAAACCAAACTGCGTCAGTAAACGGGATCCACTTGGTTGATGACTCTTTTTTAGTTTTTTTGCATAATATTTGCTATTATGACTCATTTCAAACTACGATAAGGTTACAAACCGCCGTAAAACAGTACGCTGGCTGCCTGACAAAAGAACCGGAAACAGTTACGACTCTATTGATTGAACGCGCTGAATAATAAAACCCGAAATTAATCGAGCGCGTGGTTACACACAACTATACGATTTTCTTTGTTCGCTCGCCGAAAGTTGGGTTTTGTTACGAAACTTTCGATCGTTTTGTGAAAAAATTCGGACGCCGATTGGGATTTTTTCAGATGCTGATTGGGAATTTGGGAATTTTCGCTCGATTGGGAAAGTTCCGTTTAACGGTACTTAATATAGAAGGAGGAAAATCGAAGACATACAACTGATCTGGAACGATATATTAGTTGTAGTACTACGATCAAGGAAAATGATTAAATCTTAGTATTTTTATCAACTATAACGAACGTTTGAGCAGAAAAAGTGGTGTTTACTATTGAGCGAAAAGGGAAATTATTGATTCACTCTCTGTTTTAAAATATGCTAGTCAGCTTTTGTGTGTACCTACCGCGCGTGCTCAAATATCGGAAAACCCCAGACTGGAGAGTTCCGTATAACAACTTTTATTGAAAAATATATATCGCTTAAAAACACAAAAGACTAAAACTCGAAATTGCATGTAAATGGGGAATACGGACAAAACCCCTCCCCTATAAAAACCCTCCCGTCATTTTCATAGGGGGCGGACGAAAACCCTCCCATGAATGAACGGGGACGGACAAAAACCCTCCCATGAAAAAAAAACGGGGGAGGACAAAAACCCTCCCATGAAAAAACGGAGGCGGATAAAAACCCTCCCGTAAAAGAAATTTAACACTTAAGAGTTGCATTCATTAATCCGACAAGATTACCCATTGTGTGTATTGTGTCTTCAGGGGTGTGAAATTGAAAGAACATGTGTATCCATTAACTGTAAACATACCGCTTTCTTATGTGCATATATATCCGATAATCCAATATAATAACAACATCAATTAAAACATAAAATAAGGCCATTTATAGACAAGTGAATTTAAATTTAGATTGAATGCAATACGATACAGTGCAACGTTTAATCGCGTCATACGCTCATTCATGCAAAAAACGTGCTTTCCGGGAAGTTTCTGAAAACTTTGCGAAAATGAAAGTAAAATTCTGTTAACAACTAACAATTCGTGTTCTAATTTGTCTTAATTACTTATTTAATTTATCTTTGACTGTAACGTTTTCAATTGCATTTTTGCAGACAATATATAAAGCATACTGTATTGTCAAATATGTCATTTAGGCCCACTCATCAGCTAATCATAATAATTAACTAGTTAATGGCATACAATAATATATATCAAAATAGCAAACTGTGAATCTGCAACTGCGGACAAAAACCTTCCCGTGAAAGCAATTAAACACCGACAATATACACTTATTTCATGGATGCGTGGTGAACAGTCAAAACTGTTTCCCAAGGTATCAGGGATGACTTTGGTACTGTTGACCGAGGCCGATAAGCCGAGGGCAACAGTTCCAAATGTCAGCCCTGATACCGAGGGACAACAGTTTTGACTGTTCACCAAGCATCCATGAAATAAGTGTTGTATTACCTGATCAAATTTCCAACATAGAAATAACAGCAAACTAAATTTTTATTTACACACAACAGTAATCGATAAAATAAATAATTTTGATTGTTTAACTGAAAAATGACGTCATTTTTTTCGACGAAATGACGTCATTATTCCAGCGGGCAACAGTATACACTTATTTCATGGATGCGCGGTGAACAGTCAAAACTGTTTCCCAAGGTATCAGGGATGACTTTGGTACTGTTGACCGAGGCCGAAAGGCCGAGGGCAACAGTTCCAAATGTCAGCCCTGATACCGAGGGACAACAGTTTAGACTGTTCACCAAGCATCCATGAAAAAAGTGTTTTATTACCTGATCAAATTTCCAACATAGAAATAACAGCAAACTAAATTTTTATTTACACACAACAGTAATAGATAAAATAAATAATTTTGACTGTTTAACTGTAAAATGGCGTCATTTTTTCGACGAAATGACGTCATTATTCCAGCGGGCAACAGTTTAAATTATTATACCTCACTTTTATTCACAATGCTAAACTCCCATAGGCCATCGTGACATAGAAATACTGTCAGACCCAGCGGGAATAAATTTACTTTCCAAAAAATACTGTCTCCCGCTACCTTGGTAATCACGTGCCACCAGCGGGAAAAAAATTACTGTCCAAAAAATACTGTATCCCGCTGCCATAGCAACCACGTGCGAAATGTTCGAAAAATATACTGTCCCATTTGCGTATGCGCAGTACTCAGTTTTGCATTTCCGTTTTATTTGGATAATTTATATATCGATTGTAGCTGAAACTGTGCTGTACAATAGATAAATGCCATTATTTTAGCATTGACTGGAGTCATAAAAAAATTCAATTTAGTATAAACGTTTTTTCGATTTTGGACGACGAATTTAAGGACGCACAGAACGTGTTTTTAATATTCTGTTATGGGTATGCCGTGTGTGATCCGATGCATCAATGGCGCCTATGTTAAAATCATTTCTCCGAGAACAGGGAACGACAAAAGTACAAACAAAAAGCAAAACGCGTTCGAAATAGTATCTTAGTTCTTACCTTTAAAATCCATAAATAATCCATTTAAGTCAATGATTGACGATTGTACATCAAGGGTCTTTAATAATTAGTTTAGCATAATTAAATTAAGACCCTTATGCCATCCTATTACAGTATAACTATATACAAATGAGTTTATGAACACGATAAACTTTCTTCTTCGTCACACGCTACGTCATGTACTCTACATTCTTGCTGTTCAAATGAACCGGAGCAGTTTATGAAATAATAGCCGTTTGTAAACTCGGTTGCATTTGCAGATTTCTGCATACAAACATATGTTTAAACTTGCACAATGTTTTATTTGTCTATAGTTAATGCTCTTATTGTACACGAAAATAATTTAATATATAAATACACAAAGAATGGAAAACATTCCATTACACAACGGATAAGTTAGTGGATGATACCCGTGTACAAAATGGCACATTTCGAATTCCAGTGTGGTGCTATTTTTACCATCTTATACTTTACACATCTTTATGCCGGTGGTTAAATTCAACTTTGCGCGGTGAAGTTACGTAGCGGTATTTCGTGTTTATACAATCGAGTTACTTTGAAGATTACTAAACCTGAACAATTGCAAACTTACCAAGGTTTGAAAGTTACTGAGCGGTAACTTTAACCAGCGTTTATACAATTGGGTACTGAACCACTCAATATATTAATTGTTGTTTATTGCTGAAATTAAATGCAATTATTGAATATTAAAATTGTTTATGATTCATATAAATTGCTCCTGTTTGAATAGTTTGTTCGGTATAATAAAATTAATATTACATGTCTGACAGGGTGACAGTAAATTTGTCAACTTTCGGAAAAATACTGTCAACCTTGGCTTCGCCTCGGTTGACAGTATCTCCTCAAGTTGACAAATTTACTGTCACCCTGTCAGACATGTAATATTTATTTACTGTTGACCGGTCAACAGTTCGATATTCACCGGTAACTGTTTAAAACATTGCAAATTTCTTTTTCGACGAGGAAATAGCAACAAATAAGTAATTATCATTTATATAAGATATCAGGTAATAATTCAAACTGTTGACCGGTCAACTGTTCGATATTCACCGGTAACAGTTTAAAACATTGCAAATTTCTTCGCTTCGGTTGACAGTATTTCCTCAAGTTGACAAATTTACTGTCACCCTGTCAGACATGTAATATTTATATACAGTTGACCGGTCAACAGTTCGATATTCACCGGTAACTGTTTAAAACATTGCAAATTTCTTTTTCGACGAGGAAATAGCAACAAATAATTAATTATCATTTATATAAGATATCAGGTAATAATTCAAACTGTTGACAGGTCAACTGTTCGATATTCACCGGTAACAGTTTAAAACATTGCACATTTCTTTTTCGACGAGGAAATAGCAAAAAATAATTAATTATCATTTTTATAAGACATCAGGTAATAAATGTAATTGCTTCACACATTGTTGCATTCATTAATCCGCAAAATTTACTCAAAATAGCAAACTGTGAACCTGCAACTACTTTTAGTTTTTAATTAGTTTAATCAATGAATCAATTAAAAACAATTAAACGCCGACAAATGTATTTGCTTCACACAATGTTGCATTCATTAATCCGAAAAAATCACTCAATGCTGACAACATTTGCTCAACATATCATACTGTCAATCTGCAACATATAAAAAGCAATTTGTTTGTGTAAAGGCACACATCCAAAATGGAAGTGAAGACTCGCGCACAATGGCTTCGTCTACACTAAGAAGAAAACGTCAAAATCGACTATACGCTGGGAATGTTCTCAACGCGCGGCAAAGTCTTGTAAGGGCGCTGTAGTCACGGACATAAATATGACGACAATAAAGTCAACCACAAGTCACAACCATGAGGGAGATCAGTTTCACGTCGAAGCGATGAAGCTGCGTGAAGACAAATAAAATAAAGAATGTCTTGGGAAGCCTGTGTCCGCCTCTGTTATTTTTGCGATGATGAATAAAAAAAGAAACACGACTTTGATGTTCTTAATGCACTGGCCGGCGCATAATTTGATATTTTATGTATTTCATATAAACGCCCTACTTGTTATTCATACTAAGTAATCATGAATATCGTTGTTCTTCTCATACTAAGTAATAATAAAAATCTTAGTTCAAACATATATAATTGACGTCAAATGGGTGTAAAATAACATTTCAAATCGGAAATATTTTAATTAGTCAATATATAGTGTAATGTTACCTACTGAAGTGAAGTCATTATTACAAAAAATAAATATCTCGGATAACCGACAACAAAATACAAATGTCGGAAATGACATTCGGAAATGACCGATTTCGGATTAAAAATTCATAAATAATCGTTGGTACTTGAATTCGTGGCTCAGATTTCACGGGAGGGTTTTTGTCCGGTCCCGTTTTTTCATGGGAGGGATTTTGTCCTCCCCCGTTTTTTTCATGGGAGGGTTTTTGTCCGTCCCCGTGCATGCATGGGAGGGTTTTCGTCCGGCCCCTATAAAACTGACGGGAGGGTTTTTATCCGGGAGGGTTTTTGTCCGGCATTCGTTAATATCATTGAGAGTTGGTAGAACCGCCACTCCATATGACGATCTTTATCTATTTAACATCGGATTAGCGGTATTGTTCTCAAAGATAAGATGCCCGCATTGAGTGGCATGTTTATGACACTTGTTCAGACTGTTAATCAAATACCTATTGAGGGAGCACTGAATTGTTTGGTTATTGACAATTGAAAGCGTGTGTCATTAATTGATTGTTGTCCAAGCACCTCTTTTGCGTTAGCTGTCAAGTTAATCAAAGGAATTTAACGCAGTCAGAGACGTAGATAACAGAGATAGCAGCTCGCCAAATATCGGCAAATTCTCGCACGTCGCGGGTTTCGGCAAGATAAGCGCTCAACTGTTTGTCGGTTGCCACGGAAGTTAACACGCTTATCAACATTTCTGAAACACGCTTTCGCGTTTCAGTCTGTGCGATTTGAAACAAATAAACTGTTATGTATTATTAAAATAAGAATGTATGCGGTATTATCACAGAATTGTAATGTGTCAATTAAAATAAATCACAAGCCGCATTGTTGTATTTAGCGATTTAATTCGCCTCCAGTTTGAAAAAAAACCTGATTACCGGTATTTAAAAATGGCCTTTGAAATACGATAAATTCAAATAAAGAAGCGATCAGAATCTTAAGACACACAATAATAATTGGTTGTTTTAATTAGATTTTTGTTTTTTTTATTTTAATTGCAGTGTTTAAATTTGATAAATCCGAATGCCATTTACCTGTATTAAAATTTTAATTAAGCTCTGAACAAATTTGTCTTCTTATTGAGAGCATCTATTCTTGGTCTGCTCTAATCGACTGTTTGTGTTCATTGTTCTCTTTAATTACCGCTTAATTCAGTGCACGATTTTACCAATTATAACATTACCACATTGAGTATATGTATAGAAATCTTCAGACCCGTATACTCTGCCATTCTCCGATATTAACACCATGTCTTAGACGGATTTTGTGTCATGGGATGACCGGGATCTAAATCTGGATTTACTTCTAGGTATACCGATTATGATGAACATTGTGGTAGTGAATTTGTTCAGGACATTACTCAGTCAGTTGTGTATGAGTGCCCAGATTGCAAAAGTTAATGAAAAGAACATATTATGGATTCTGTGTGTTGTAAAAAAGCATCATCTAAACTTGAAAAGTATGTCCTCTCATGTACATTATGATTAAGTGTGTCCCGGCTTCTACAGAGGAGCCTATGCAACCTTTTATGTGAAACAGTCTCTTCATAAACCTCTGTAACTAGTAACCATTTTGTCTGTGCAATAAAAGAATGCATGAACATAGTTTTTACAGTTTAATGATATTTCATCAAAACTTCATAATTCATGAACAAATATCAATACACCTGGCATAACAAAAATTAAGCAATTTATAAATCAGAACACATATTAAGCAAGTTGTTGATATTACAAATAACATATTGGAAGAAAACGGCTAATATTCTGCAGTTATGCAGGCAACAAACATTATTAATGTTTCAGAAGAAAAATCATAATCACATAAGAATTTTTCATCATTGAAATTGGACTATAAATCTGACTAAGAGTGTTGACATGTTTTTACCATAGCCATATAAGGAAAAATGCTCCGCTGCCTGGCCATGTTTTTAAACCGACCGGAACCATTTTCAAACTTGTCCAAGATATCATTGGGACACATTGTTTCACCAATTTTCATGAAGACGGGACAATAAATGTGGCCTCTAGGGTGTTAAAAAGGTTTTTTAATAGCCATATATAGCCATATAAAGAAAAATGCCCCACCCCCTGGTGCCAATGTTTGATCTGAATGTAAACAGAGCATTTCCAGGTCTCTTGCGTGCATATGGACAATATATGGCTTTGGATCACTTCCTTAAGTATGTAACACTCAACCTTGATAGGCAAAGTGATCTCAACTTGGCAGACTTCAACGGCAGCTGAGCCTGGTTCGGTTGTTGACGATGACAAACCACACTTAGTTGGCTTGCTTTGTCTTCATACAATGCGATGTTGAGAGAAGTACCGTCCTCAGTTCTCAGTTATGGATTCATCCTCATCGAGCAGGAGACGATCGACTAGTGCTGTTCGGGATGATTCATCAAGTAAATGTCGAGATCGCTTTTGCACCCCATCACTCAGTCGCTCCCTCCTGGGCCTGGCCAAACTGAAAAATACCAATGAGCATGGCAGATGAGCATCAAATCATATGATACTTATTATATGCTATTCTAAATTTAGATGAAAAATATAAATGCCTCATGAAATTTATTAAGAAGGCATATAAACATGCATTTTATAATGTTTCCTCCTGATAAATTCATGAATACATTCATTGTCATATTTCAGCAAATGAACACAGAAAGACAATTAACAACCAATCCACCATTTACACCACACAATACCTGGTAATAAGTCAAAATTTTGTCTTATTACCAGGTATTGTGTGGTATTAAATATTACCTGAGCTAAGACACCTTATTAAATTACCTTACTATATTATAAATTGATCAACAAGAACCATTAGGATTAATATTAAATTCTTATATTAATAATTACACGACTAAATTTATAAATTAAATCATATATTAAATGATTAATTAATTAAAACCTTCCTCAACTTATAAAACAGAAGCACTTTTTAATTAAGCACATTCATCAACGGTTTAAATTACACAAAATAAACAAACTATTATTTATACTAATTTACACTAAGTAATATTGCGAATGAGTATGATGTCTAATTATACATGATTATTATAAAAAGTTGATTAAATTTGGGAGGGCTCATGATATGATCCATAAAACATGCTGTCACCATATCTGGCACCATACTGTCTCTGCCATAATAAATTTGAGATCTACTGATAATGCATATTTCATTTCACCCATATAGCCATACACTAGATGACTGAATTGGCAGTTCTGTATGGATTGGAATATTACATAACATAAGTAACTCATGTCAATTTGACATCTGCCTTGAAAGGTTTTTATGGATATTTGGGAAAGCTAAGAAAGGAATAAAGGAATCCCTAACTGTGTGCACTTAAATTCAATCAAGATAATTTAATTACAGAGATATGCCAAATTTTATTGTTTTTGAAATCAATAATAATGAGGAATTTAACCATATTCATATTATAATTAAATTTCTTTATTGTAATTAACATCCACAGGTTGAAATTGAGCTTTAATTCTATTCAATAATAGCCTTAAACTTTGTCAACTGTCATCAGAATGCTTGAAATCAAAATTTCCCCATAATCTTTCTCCTCGCATTGCCAGCATGAGTCCATTTCTTTGTAACAAATTTATTTTTTATTCCATTTTGAAAAATTTCAATCATATTGGGATATAATTATGTTAAAATAAAAAGCAAGTTTTACAGTCTTTAAGCATGGTTGCAGAAAATCAAAAAGGCTGAATGAAAATGACTGAAAAACTGGGTCAAATAAAAAGTGCACAATTCCATTATTAAAAGGAATATCAAAATGAAAATATGGACAACCATAAAACTAAATCTGCACTGAAAAATAATTTAAGTTTATGTTACAGGCCATTATGTGTTAAGTTTTAGTGATTACAACTATGAAGGAGTTGAATGGAAATTTTTTATGGATTAAAACATGCATCTGCAAAATGGGGTGTATAAAATATGGTGTAACTTTCTTAAGCAAAGGAATATCACTATGAAACTGTGGAGCTAAATAAAGAACAGTCAGCACTGTAGAAAAATATTAGTTATTATATGAAGCAATGCATTCTTTTTTAGCTTTGGTCACTCAAAATATATAATTTTTTTTGCGAAAAATCGAAACGGCTGTATGCAAATATCTGAAAAACAGGATAAATTTCATTTTTAAAAGAATGTCAAAATGAAAATTTGGGCAGACATAAAACTCAATTGGCATTCTTAAATGATACCATATTTAATGCGATCCATAGTTTATATTTGACGTTTTGGTCGCTGAAACTATGAAGAGTTTGGATTGAAACAATTTTTGGCTTTAAGAAGTCACCTGCAAAGTGGGGTAAATAAAATATGGTGTTATTTTCTTATGCAAAAGAATATCACACTGAAAATGTGGGACTATATAATTTACCATTAGCACTCTTTGAAAATATAAGTAATGATATGATGAAATGAACCCTTTGTTAACTTTGGTCACTCAAAATTTGCAGGTTTTTTGCGGAAAATCAAAACGAATGAATGCAAATATCTGAAAAACAGGACAAATTAAAACTTGGATAATTTCATTATTGAAAGGAATATCAAAATCAATATATGTGCAGCCTTAAAACTCAGTATGCACTTCAAAATGATACCATTGATGGTATGATCCATAGAACATGTTGTCAGTTTTAGTCGCTAAAACTATGAAGAGCTTGGATTGAAACAATTTTTGGCTTTTAGCATGCACCGAAAAAATTGGGAATATGAAATTTGGTGTCAATATCTTATGCAAAGGCATATCACAATGAAAATATGTGACTTAATAAATTACAAGTAGAACTTAAAAAAAAAAAGTTATGATATGATGCAATGCACTCTTTTTTAGCTTTGGTCATGCAAAATATGCAAGGTTTTTGCGGAAAATCCAAACGACTGAAAGCAAACAACTGAAAAACAGGACAAATGACAACTTGGATAATTTCATTATTTAAAGGAATATCTAAATGAAAATAAGGGCAGCCTTAAAACTCAGTCTACACTTTAAAATGATACCATTGATGACATGATCCATAGTACATGTTGTCAGTTTTAGTCGCTAGAACTCTGAAGAGTTTGGATAGAAACAACTTTTGGCTTAAAGCGTGCACCCCCAAAATGTGGAAAATAAAATCTGGTATAAATTTCTTATGCAAAGGAATATCAGAATGAAAATAAGGGACTTAATAAATTACAATTAGCACTTTAAAAAATATAAGTTATGATATGATGCAATGCACCCTTTTTTAGCTTTGGTCACGCAAAATATGAAAGGTTTTTGCGGAAAATCAAAACGACTGAATGCAAATACCTGAAAAACAGGACAAATTAAAACTTGGATAATTTCATTATTGAAAGGAATATCAAAATGAAAATAAGGGCAGCCTTAAAACTCAGTTTGCAATTTAAAATGATACCAATGATGATATGATCCATATAACATGTTGTCAGTTTTAGTCGCTAGAACTATGAAGAGTTTGGATTGAAACATTTTTTGGCTTAAAGCATTCACCCACAAAATGGGGAAAATAAAATCTGATGTTATTTTCTTATGTAAAGGGACACCAATATGAAAATATATGCAAAAAATACAATAAAATTAGCACTTAAGAAAAATATCAGTTATGATATGATGCAACACACCCTTTTTAGCTTATGTCACTGGAAATATGCATGTTTTTTATGGAAAACCAAAATGGCTGAAAGCAAGTATGTGAAAAATAGGGTAAAATTAAAACTTGCACAACTTCATTATTTATTGGAATATCACACTGAAAATATGGGCAGACATAAAACCCAATCAGCACTTTAAAATGAAACCATAAATGATGTGATCCGTAGTTTATATTCAAAGTTTTATTCGCTAAAACATTGAGGAGTTTAAATAGAAAATCAAATGCATCGGCAAAATGGGGTAAATTAAATCTGGTGTAATTTTATTATCTAACAGAATATCACTATAAAAAGGTGTGAATTCATTAAACCGAATCAGTACTTTAATAAAAAAATCAAATTTAATAATATCCAGGTCATATTTTCTTAGTTAAATGTGTCACAAGTTTACTGCAATTGGAGCAAAACGTGTGTTTACCGAGAATAGCGTAAAAATGTAGTAATGCTTGTAACGATTCTTACCGTAACCTCCAATGATGTCCCTTGTTTACTGAACTGGTCTGGTGAAAACATTATCCAGCAATTTAAAAATAACATATTCAGTCAATGTCAACAAAGAACTCGCTCTAAATTCGCTCTTTAGTTTGTAGCTTTTACCCGCTTCGCAAACAAAATGGCGTCGTCTATATTTTTCTTCAAGTCTCGCGAAATCCCGTAACGGGTGTGAACTCGGCACGCTTTATTATATAAAAGGGGCGAGTCTCCAGTCTCTGTTATCTACGTCTCTGACGCAGTTAATATGTTTAATAATGTCTTACGACTTAAATTAAATGATTATTTTTTAAATATGAAATTGCAGTACATAAATATGTTTTAGTTTTTTCATAGGTAAATAAACAAAACACTGTTTAAAAACATTGAGAGTTCCGAAGTTCTATAATCATAAAAACCATATCTGATTAGCGATACTATATTCCATCACCCCTAAAGGAGTTTATTATGTTTTACCAAATTGTTGCATTTCACTGATATTGTTCTAAAACTTCTCATTTCATTAACTTTTTACCATTAACTTCTTTTGTGAATATAACAGACCACTTCGTTTATTCGAGTATACATAATACACAATAAGGATATACAGCAAATCACAATTATAAACTGAATGAGTCGTAATTATTATACATTACAATAAAGCAACACTATTATTTTTTAATAAATCAGGATCGCCAAATGTCTTCACGTTTCGTTTTCTACAAATAGTAAGCGCTATAGCTACCATAACTTACACCTGTTTTATCACAATGACATTATGAAGGAATGAAATACATTGTTACTTTAATACTCATGCTATTAAAATTAACGGTAAATTGCCTCAAATATATATGTGTATACCGGCTTTATGACCCGCTTATACAGGATACTTGTATCGAATTTATTGGATTGTGATTATCAAGTCAATAAAAAAATCATCATCTAACTCTCAATTGATTTTGTTTGACTGCATACATTTTACTTTAATATATATGCTTATTGTGACTCATTGTTTTTATCACCTACCCTTTGTCGGATTTGTGCGTGATATACTTACATTATTGATTCAGGATACTTTCTTTGATGATTATATAATTATCACCAATTAAACTGTTACACATTTTATTAAAATACCATCAATGAACAAACTACACAATACGGATATGTGACAAAACATTCTACATTTGAACATTCCGCTGATTGGGGGCGAAACGACCAGGTGCGAAACGACGAGGGCGGAAACGTCTTGGGCAAAACATCCGAGTACCCCTCGCTACGACAACGCTTTAGCGTCTATGCGTTTCGCACAGAAGACGTATTGGTTATCTCTCAAAGGCGAAATAAAGAAAATGTTTTTTTTTAATACAGAGTCACGGAGTGGCTTGATGTTTCCTTTGAGGAAGAGGTAGTAAAACGACACAACATGATCCGAAGCGCACAGTCGACATGGTAATGCACATTATTATGATATAATTAAATTCACGACTAGGCCAAAGGAAGCGATCAAAATCGAAAATCCATACATAAGACGACAGTTGAGAGTCGAGAACCTAATGTCGTCGGTCTAAAAAAAAATTACGCATCTTTACCTTGTGTTAATCCCTTATACGTTCTTTTGGATTGAGACCGGCGATAGAATTTTAGCATACGGTATTCTTTATCAAATAACATTCGATGCTCGTTATGTCCAACTCGCTTATCTCGAAACTCTGCTTATGTCAAAGTAAATCCCATGTCCCGATCCTTCTTTATCTCATACGGATTTTGATTTTTACATTGTATATATCAAAGCGATTTTCTTGACAATCGGTTATCGCCAACTAATTTTGAAATGAATTTTATGTTCGTATACATGATTTTACCTGTAAAATCAACACCTGTAACTGCCGTAAGGTATGGAAAGTAGGACCCCAATTTCACAAATCCGCAATTTCATAATCAATGTATTGTTGTTAAGGTGTGGCAGTGGGTTTCTGTCACATGTTATTGTTTACGGCGTACATGACGGCCGGTTAATTTACCTCGTGTTACAATGCGGTTAAGGTCCAGTCTCACTATGATGCCAGCGGAGCCCCGGTGCGTGATCAGGCATCTACCGGGATGAACCGGGGCCCAACCGGGATGAACCGATGCTCCACCGGGATGAACCGTGGACGACCGGGGACAACCGGGGCTCCACCGGGAAAATATTAACATGTTTAATACCTCCGGGATGAACCGGGAAGGACCGGAAACGACCTGCGTGGCACTGGGAACCCACGGGACTGCACCGGGGACAACCGGGACGGTACCGTAGCTCCACCGGAGCCCAAACAGACCCAGGCAGAGCTACGGGGAGCCTGGTGAATGCCAAAAGAGTCCCGGTATAGCTACGTTACATAAGTAAACCGTCGCTCTGACGGTGCCGTCCCGGTTGTTCCCGATGCAGTCCCGGTTGTTCCCAGTGCCAAGCCGGTCGTTGCCGGTCCGTACCTGTGACTCCCGGTTGATCCCGGAGGTATTAAACAATTTAATACTTACCCGGTGGAGCCCCGGTTGTCCCCGGTATAACCGGGGCGTTGCTGCAGCTCTGCCAGGGTCTGATGCCGGTATAGCCCCGGTGAGTGCCGGCGTAGTGACGGTATATGTATGATGAAATGGCAGTCTGCAGTAACTGCAAACTGCATGTGATATGTCCTGAAAAGGATACAGAGACTTCGTTTAGTAACCTAAACATAATATTTGTACTTCGTAGCACAACCAATACATACTCTGTGCGAAACCTATACATAAAGCGATTTGTAATTTCCTTCGAAACAAAGCATTTGAATAATTAAAATACATGTTCGTAACATGTTTTGTACTTAAAAATGTGTAATGTACAATGTATCAAAGTAACATGTAGTTTTATTTAATTTATGTTACCGTAATTGGCTATTTTTACATAATAAACACCTTATGCATTGCTTCAAATAAAAATATTTCGATTTTAGCTCAAAATAAATGTAAAGGTTGCAACTACGCACCTTTGTTATTTGTTTGTTATTGAAAATAAGTACCTACCATTTCTGGATGTTCCGTTCTCTAATACATAACAGAAAAGATGAAACTCGCCTGATTAAGTAGTGTACGTACAAAATGTTTTCGTGGTAAAACATATACCCGACTTCGTAGCGAAACGGACTACGTTTTGACCTCGTCAGCCCCAGTGAAAATGCCTCTTAAGATGCCAGTACGAAACACTAAACAAGTTGTGCGACTTTAATAATAAATCATTAGTACATTCTGTGCTTTATGGTTTACAGTCAACTCGTACCTAAGTCAACTCGCACGGTAGTCAACTCGCACGTTGTTTGGTCGACTCGCACGGAAGTCAACTCGTACCTAAGTCAACTCGCACGGTAGTAAAACTATTGACGTGTTAATGGGTTCTAAATGAGTAATTTATGCATAAACACAAATGGGTAACACTTTCAGAGTTTTGTTTAATAGTACAATATTTTCACAAAATAACACTTTTTTCACAAAATATTGTTTACACGATAGTTACATTATCGGCACATTATAACAGACCGTAAAAGTACTTTAAAAAAATAACTAATATTTTAATTTTTATTACAATGTTAAGACACATTATGTAAGGAAATGTGCAGCTTATTTTCTGGTAACAATATATCAAATTAATACAAGTTTACGCACTTGCGTTAAGACCCGGTTTCCCAAATCACTACTTATTTTGTAAGCACATTTTCCATTTGGAAGTTCAAATCATGCATGTAATTTATGAAGTTGTATAAATATTTAATACTTTAACAAATAGTACATAGCAAATGGAATCAATAAACAAATAAACAAAAACTATAAAAGAAAAATAACAGCAAACAAATATTTCCGTATCGCATGCAATCAACCAATATCGTTGCATATACATGTATATCTATATCACAAAAATTGTGTGTGCATGCAAATATTTATGTTGTTTTGAACTAGAAATATGGTAGAAATAATATTTGTTATTTAATGAATAGGACATTGAGACCGATAATCAAAGAACGGATTATTCTATTAATTATTAAGAATGTAATAATTTGTCATACACCAATTAATGAAGATCCCGTTACTTATGCTATAACTAG
The DNA here is from genome assembly GCF_020536995.1 of Dreissena polymorpha. NCBI lineage: Eukaryota > Metazoa > Mollusca > Bivalvia > Myida > Dreissenidae > Dreissena > Dreissena polymorpha. The sequence continues at coordinate 10,823,778 of NC_068356.1, forward strand.
TATACGCATATAGCTTATTGCGAACACAATTATAGGAAAAAAATACAATTTACAAGAATCAAATGTGTATTTAGTTCATACTTTAATGTACAAAAAATAATCAAATTTTGTACAATTACCTTTTGTTTTTAAATTATATATGTTGTACAGATTAGTATATTTCAAATACTTCACTTATAGCCTTAACGCATGATCAAATTTTACTTATCTTGATCAAATTTGTTAAAATATTAACTAACTAATTTTTCTTCATTTTTTTCGTATCAAGTTGTCTTGTATAACGTTTAAATAATTGAACTATATTTATGGTTTTCATCCTCCAATATTTCTATGAAAGTTAACAACAAATAATTGTTTTCATCATCTGTATATGTTAATCTAGAGAAACACGAATACTATTTTATTGTTTGTTTTTGTTTCTTATTAGTATTTAAAACAAATCTTTATTATATACAACTTATTAATTAAAATCATGTATGTATGAATATGATCTTTACGCGATCAATATGATATTTAAATATTCTTATTTGTTATCACGTTGACATAATGCTTTGTATACATGTAACTATTTTGTAAATGACAAAAAACTGTAAAGTTTACGTCAATAAAACATTCTGTCTGTCTGTCTGTCTTTAATAAATTGCCCAACATTTTTTTAAATTTGAACAGGAGTTACGGTTCTACATTAATTAATTACATATTAAATTGTATAGCGTGAAAAATAAAATATTTACATACTACAGACTTATCTCTAGGCAACCCCTATCAGTAATAGCATTATCTACCCTCGATAACCAGTACCCTCATCATCTTTGAATGACTGACAGATAAGCTGTTTATTGTAATTTTAAAGGTAAGAAATAGGATATGGTATTGCAACTTTGTTGACTGATTAGGTGACAGATGTTTTATTATTACATTTCCAATTTAACAATTAACATAGTAACGTATGAAAATTTCTATTGGGTAAAAATACTTGGATCGATTGATAACAGTATCACAAAAACAATAATTCATCTACATTACAAGTTAACATCGTTTATTAAATAACTTAAAGCAACTTCAAGCAAAGCTGGTATATTGAGATAACTACTTGACTTAAGGCTTTTTCTTAAGTTATGAAATATTAAGTATATAATGAAATGCATGGTACTTAACGGTTTCGCATGTTCTGTGTTGCCATTTTTGGCAACTATCGCATTAAATTGCTTGCTGCCTTGGACCCACATTCCTTGAACACAATTTACACGGATAATCTATCACACACAGAAAAACGAATGAATTCACTATACGCATGTAGTCCGTAGCAATTATATGTTGATAATGATAACCTATTGTTGTTGTTTTTGTTTTTTATCGAGTGCACCGGGATTGTCTCCCATATGGCCATCGCCCCCAGAAAGACGTGTTAGTTGGTTACGGGGGATAGTGCAAGATACAGGAGACACCCCGTTCCAGAGGTGACCCTGGGTCTTTTAGTGCCCGTTGTATAGCACCTAGTACATTGCACCTCGGTTTAACGTCTCATGCGAAAGACGAGTTAGTAGGTTAGGTGCAGCGGGGGATCGAACCAGCGATCTCTGGATTGTAAAGCCAGTGTGTTACCACTAGACTACGGATCCGCTACTGATAACCTATTCTTAATGTAGTCGATTTATATACATAACTACGAAACTTTGATCTATTATGTATTAACCGCATGCAACAAACATCACCTAATTTTCGTGTTAATTTTCTTTAATTTAACTTACACTTGATTATAAAAATAAAACTTTTTAATTACAAGCTAAATTAACTTCAATTGAATCGTTCGTGGTTTACAACACCCTTCACAACATTATCCGTGTTTGTGACAAACATTAAAGTATCACTGATTAATTATCATACCAATTTAGTTTAATTCATTAATGCTTTGCCATTTTAATAATTGTTAGTTGTATATAAGACCTTTCACATCTATTACAAACATTCATATAACCCGTGAAAAACACCGACCACAAGTGTAAAAGAGCCATTAAATGTGATAACCGTATACATGTATTAAGATTATTAAAAACGGACATAATTTCTATTATTTTTACTTATAAACCACTGATCATATTACATCCTTCATCTATTTCTATATATTTTTTGGAGGGGTGCGAGTTGACTTCGAAAAGTGCGAGTTGACCAGAAATGCCGAGCGAGTTGACCAAAAAACGTGCGAGTTGACTACCGTGCGAGTTGACTACCGTGCGAGTTGACTTAGGAACGAGTTGACCGGCACCCGGAATCTGAACACTTCGGACAGTGGGCTACACCACACCGTCTCTCTGATGTACGAAGGCCGCCGTCATATTGGATTTGGAACTATTTTTGAAAACAAGATGGCGGCCCCCTCGGTTCAAACCCGACGACAATCTCCACGCAGAGTTGTCGTTCCTTGCTCTCACATACACCTCTTCGTAAGGCTCAGCATGCCATTTTGTCTACCAAATAGGTAAAACCGAACAAACGCATACAATGTATATTTGAGTGGATATTTAAGATCGCATGCATTAAATTAAGAAATATGACATTTAAATTTACGATAAATTGTGCAAAAACTTGTGAGTTTTAATGCAACTCTTTGGAACTATTTTATTGCCCATTTACACAGATGGTATCATTCCACGCACTTCACAGATGTAAACAATTGTACATATTTTTTATTGAGTGACGTTAGGCATTGCTTCGACGTATTTATGTATGTTGGTTTCTTAACATCAAACAAACATATCAATTTATAATAATTAATTAAGACTGATATAAGATATCATGGTATGAGATGGTTTTCTTTTTAGCAGTGAATGTAATGTAACCGTCGTGCAAGAGATTGTTTAGTATACTGTAACCTCAATGATGAACGCTTGGAATGATCATGACATGAATGAGACGCTTTCATATCAGTAGTCCGTTCTGAGTCCAACACAGAGGTGAATGTAATGTAACCGTCGTGCAAGAGATTGACCAGACGTAAAGAAGAAAAATTAAAATGTGTTTTTTGTAGCTCGTCTGTTTCAAGATTACATTCTTTAAATAATAATAAGTGTAGATCTGTGAATTCCCACAAAACAATTACAAAATTGTTAAAATTTAAAGATGCCAGTATTGACATTGCATTAATTTTAAATCGACTGTTTTCGTTATATTTTGTGATGCTACGAGGATTGCTTACATAAAGTATAAAATACATCACTCATTGAGCATGGATGACCGAGTGGTCTAAGCGGTAGACTTTTACCTCCAGGGGTCAATGGTTCGAGCCCAGTTGAGGGTTACTTTTTAAATTGTATTCTTGTTTTTTTATTGGAGCTTTTAAGATCCAATGTTTACATGTGCATTTATGAATATAGCATTGAATGACAAAAATAATTTGGGGAGTTCTTTTGTTATAGCTTGATTTTGTGACATTACAAGGATTGCTTATATAAAGTATAAAATAAACCACTGACTATGTGAGCACTGATGGCCCATTGGTTTAAGCACTTTACTTTTACTCCAAGGATCAGTGGATCGAGTCCAGTTAAGGGCAATATGTCAACAAAAGATCTTTCAGATCTGTGCAAATAAGCGCTAAGCATTGTGAGAAACAGACTTTTTCCAGCATGGCGTTGGTAATCATAATAAACACGGAAGCGAAAAATGGTAATTAATAATAGCAACCCCTATAACAATTTCAACTCACAAAAATCTTTAATGTTTTGATACTTTCTTAAAGATCTCATAAATCCTGCTCAGATCAGTTTGAATTATTAATTTATCTCAACTACTTCCAAAGTTATGGTAATTTGAATCTTCGGAAAAATAGCCATTTTGGTGGTTTTTTTCCTTATATAAAGCTTCCAAGTTGTTTGTCGATTCGCGGACCCGCGTTCTATAATTTTAGGTTTCTTTTTTCTGTAGTTTTTTTTCTATACCATGGTATGAAGTTGAATTTTGGCATACTGATGACATTTTTCCTGTAGATTACAATAAAAGCATTATTTTGTTGATCAGAAATGGGAATAGTACCCTTATTTTCAATGAAAAGTGACAATTTGGTGTGTTTTTTTCGTAACTTGAATCGTCGAAAAGCATAACATCACAACATGTACTTTTAAATGGTGAAAATCTTTAATTAGTCAATACTACATTAAACAAATAAACTGCAATAATGTCAAGTGCTTACATATGGTACAATTCAATGAAACATCTCAATATTTCAGTATTAAAACATTTTATTTAGAGAAGTATTTTTTGAGTTCCTTAAATTTGAAATGGCCCTTCCTCCTACGGCACATATTTGCATTAGCAGTTTGCATTGAGTCGACTGACTTAACAATTGTATACACAGTTTCTTTTTTTTACACAAAGCCGTTTCTCAGTAATTGTTAAACAGTTCGAAAACTAGGAAATTTCTCCTTACATACTAACTTCTTTTTATCCTCAAGAATTCTGTTTACTTTTGATGTCAGTGTTAATGGGAACACATTCTTACAGTCATCATTTAGCATACAGAGCATTTCTACAAAATGTTTGAAGTTATAACCATTCTTCTTCGTGAAGTTGAATATTTCAATGACGATTCCATTTGTCAATGAACTGGGTTTTTCAACTTGCTTGGTTCTGGATCTGGATGGGTATGTTGCAGGGCCTTTCGGCATTTGCGCAACGGTAGAGAGGGTGGTTTAGTCCCACTGTAGGACAGTTGACCTGAAACTGACTACTGATACTGTGTCTGCGCGCACTAAACTTTCTTATAAATTTTTCGTCTCTATAACTGTCTTAGGGGAAAAAAGTTTGTATATAGTAGGGTGTTACACTTGATTGGTATGAAATACTTAGGAATTTTTGTAAGAGTAATTTTCAACGATGTTATCTGCTTTAAAGTCTGAAAAAGTCTTAGGGGTAACTCTGCGTTGAGATTTCCAGACTGGACTGCCGTGTTAATAATGACGTCATGAGCACGCGCGCTTAATACTTGTAAAACATGTTTTTTTTGCTGTTTGTGTTGCATTTTGTGTTTAAAACATATAACATCGTGGTATCAAATTGTTTGTCTTGTTGAATCTGATTCGATTGTACTTAAAATGATTACTTTATAGTTTATTTCGAGTAATATGGCCATCCTCCCCACATGAATGATATAAGAACTTCCTGTTGACCATGATATAAAAAATATATATCAGGCAGCGTTATATCAGGCAGATATCAATGCGGTCGTATGATAAAATATATTCTTGGATGCAGTTTGTGCTTCAAAAACAGCCACTTTTCATGCCAGTCTATTGTTGTAATATTCACTAAACACGTTGAAATGACTGTTATCTTTGAAATCATAAATTTAAAACCTGCCGAATTTTTAGGACTTTAACGATTTAAAATAAAACGCTGTGAACATTGCAAGGAAACTTACATGTAATGTGTGAGAGGATTATTCAGGGATGAAATAAAATGGAGTCCGAAGGATTCAACTTTTGGAGGAGGACGTCATGGTATCTTGGACATTTGGCATTTTATATATTTATTTATCAGTAGATACTGAAAATGCTGAATGTGCTAATCGCAACATCAAAGTAAAACTGGTGAGATTTTTACAGCTTTATTTCTTTTGACATAAGATTGCATGTTTTCCATTTAATTTATATGCTCATTTTTTATAATTAAAAAAATGTATTCATAACCAGAATAGTTGATGCATGTATACATAAAAAGATACGTGAACAGTGTTTTACTTTTTTATGCCCCCACCACTTATAGTGGAGGACATATTGTTTATGCCCTTTCTGTTGGTTGGTTGGTTGGTTGGTTTGTGTGTTTGTTTGCTCCAACTTTAACATTTGCCATAACTTTTGCAATATTGAAGATAGCAACTTGATATTTGGCATGCATATGTATCTCATGGAGCTGCACATGTTGAGTGGTGAAAAGTCAAGGTCATCCTTCAAGGTCAAATATATGGGGACATAGTGTTTCACAAACACATCGCTTGTTTTGTAAAATAAAGGTGAATTTATGTTGCACATGGCGTCAAATATTTAATTATGGTCACTCTGGTGTAGAGGATTGGGAATGCGTGGGTTTGATCCATTCTCTGGTAGTGTTGACATTATCTTCTCCATGGACACCAAGTACTGGTGTACCAAGTAGTAGTTGTAGTACTAAGTAGTAGTAGAAGTTAAATAGAAGTAGTAGTAGTAGTTGTTGTTGTTGTTCGTGTTGTAGTAGTAGTTAATTAATTAGTAGTAGTAGCAGTAGTAGTAGTTGTAGTGGTTGTGTTTGTATTTGTATTATATTCTGGTCATACAACATAATTATGCAGCTGCTAATGATGATGATGATTAATATGATAATGCTGCTGCTGATTGTGATGATGATTATATGATGGGACTTGGGTATAAGAAAATTTGTGAGGTTCAAACAAGAATCCTGCTGGATAATGAAACCTCTCATTTTATGACAAAAGAGCTAGATTATAGAGTATAAAATAAGTATAAAATTGTGAAAGTTACCACGCAAGGATCATGTGGTCTTCATCAACAGCAATGCATGAAACAGTTTTGTCTCTTTCAAATGCACTCAATATTGCTGTTCCAATTGTTGTGCTCAGAAATGCTTCTGGATGGGCATACACCAATGAATACTTTCCTTCAATTATTTCTTCTATCTTCTAAAGGCACATTTAAAACCTTTTCGCCCTAAGCAGGAATTCCAGACATTCCCCCCATCCACCTCCCCCCAAGATGTTTCCTCCCCCGACATCCCCCACGACGTTTCCTCCACAGACGTTGTTTCCCTTCCCCCATTTTAGTTTTAGTGCTGACGTCCCCCCCATTAATTTATAATTGTTTGAAGTATAATCTTGATTTATTATCAAAGTGATTATTTTGCTTATGAAATCTATAATTAACTTTATCTAGGAAGCATCTTGTTCGTTGTTTTCTTTGGATTAAGAATTCATATTTTTTTTGTTAAACTGTTTAAAGAATGCATGTAAATCATTAGTAAGTGCATGTTGGTATACTAGTGGAATAAATGGAATATTCTCAAAATCTTACTGAGTATCTGATACATGTTGTTGTTTTTAATCCAATTAAATAGGATCAATTGATGAATTATTTAAGTTTGAGTAAACTTGGGCTGAGTTGTGGAACTGTAGTTATTTGTTGTTTTTAATCCAATTAACTAGGGTCAATTTGTGAATTGAAAAATGGTAAAATCACATTTATATTAATTTCCAAAACGTTTTCATTGTCACAGTTAAATATGATAAATACATCAACTATGTAACTGTCAATTTTTTTCATTGATTCATATGTATATAATCACATTTTTGTATGCCACAGATATTTTCATTTTTACTAATATCTAATTTAGACTAATTACAACAGAATTTCACTTTTGTTGCAAATTATTTCATTATTAATAAATTATAATAATATAACTAGCAAATGTAATCAAAACATATTGATATTTTAATAATTTAACTCAATAATATTTATAATATAAAAATTTGCCCCAAAAAACTAGGGTAGGTAGGTAGGTAGGTAGGGAATTTAATTTTTATGCCCCCTTTCGAAGAAAAGAGGGCATAGAGTGATTGGACTGTCCGTCCGTCCGTCTGTCCGTCTGTCCGTCTGTCTGTCTGTCCGTCTTTCCGTCACACTTTGCGTTTAGGTTTAGAAAAAAGCTCATAACTTCTATGTCCCTTGAGATATAACCTTCATATTTGGTATGCATGTGTATATGGACAAGGCCTTTCCATACGCACACAATTTTGATCCCTCTGACCTTGACCTTGAACTTATGGTCCGCGTTTAGGTTTCGAAATCTGCGTTTAGGTTTCGAAAAAAGCTCATAACTTCTATCAAGCGTTTATAGGGGGCATAAGTCATCCTATGGTGACAGCTCTTCTTTCATATATATCCAGGTTATTTTTTTTATAAATAAGACCTCAGAACATACCGGGGTATTTATATAGTATAAAATGAATTCTAAGCTATATATTTATGATGATGACATTATGTGTTTCGCTGTAAAATAAAATCTACAGAGAAAATAGACTACAGCCGCATGTAACAAGAGAGTTAAAGGGTATTTTGACAGTATTGCCCCTGACTTCTGCTCATTTTTAAACATTCTTATAAAACAAACTGATTCCTTGTTTAGTTAGCATAGGGGATGGAGGAGCATTTGTTGGTGCCTTTTAAAAAAGTTGTTTCATAGTGTGGAAAATTGAGTTTTAAAATGTATAAACAATGCCTAAAATGAGGCAAATTCCAACAATGTCTGTGCTTTTTCATTTAAAAACAAGAGATGCGTTTGTCAGAAACACAATGCCCCCCTATTGCGCCGCTTTGAAGTTATATATTTGATCTTGAAGGTTGACCTTGACCTTCCACCACTCAAAATGTGCAGCTCCATGCGATACATATGCATGCCGAATATCAAGTTGCTATCTTCAATATTGCAAAAGTTATGGGCAATGTTAAAGTTGTCGGACGGAAGGACAGCCTGACAGACAGACAGACGGACTGACAAACAGTTCAAAAACTATATGCCACCCTGACGGGGGCATAAAAAAACTGTATTCTTAATTGGCTTATAGGTGTTATCTGTGTCTCCACAGTATTGGAATAACCAATTTACACTTAAGGCTAAAACAGGGCTGATCCATTATATCCACCACCAAGTTCATTCCAATACTTATTGGTGATATGTGATCTTGAAAGGATTTTTGATATGTCATTTTTGTAAGCACATATAAGTTGGTTTTACAAATTTACTGAGTGTAAACTTTGGGCACTTAAATAGCTCAAAGTAACTGGGAAAAAAGTTCTTATGTTCTGATTTCCATACAAGTATTAACACTTTCAAAATTCAAAGTTTAGAATGGTAATTGTTCTCTTATTGCCAACAACATCATAGATCTTAACATTATAACCAGGTTGTTTTGTCTTTATTACTACTTTTGTATATTCTTTTGTATTGCCCTCTTTATATTATATTTCAACATATATATCCAGTAATTGTAGATCTCAGATGTTCTGTGATGTAAATGTGTATGGTTCCTGTTACTTGTGACGTTGTCACACCCATATCAATTTCGTAATGCCTTAACAATGATATAGGATATTAGTGTTTTTTTATTATTATACCCCCACAAACGAAGTTTAGGGGGGTATATAGGAGTGAGCTTGTCTGTCGGTCGGTCTGTCGGTCTGTCTGTCGGTCCGTATTAAGTGTCCGCTCTCTAATTCAAGTTGTTTTCATCCGATCTTCACCAAACTTGGTCAGATGTTGTATCTAGATGATGTCTAGGCCAAGTTCGAATATAAGTCATGCCGGGTCAAAAACTAGGTCACGGGGTCAATTAGTGCGTTTTAAACAATACCTTGCAAAATCCTTATTTAGCCCTATCCAGGGTAATACCAATTCCTTGGTATTATTATCGATTTTGTTGATATTGCTAATTTTCGATCATAGCAAATTTTGTACTTTGTACGACATTAAATCTTGTTAAAATTGCTATTTTGTGTAGCAAATTTCCTTATTTTTGTGTGAAACTGCTATCTTATACAGCAAATTTTTCTTATACTGCTATTTCTACATCATAGCAAACTTTATACCATGTATTACACTAATTCTTGTTAAATTGCTATTTTATATAGCACATTTCCTTAATTTTATGTTAAATTGCTACTTTATATAGCAAATTACCTCGGTTTTTCTGTTTAATTGCCATTTTACATACCAGACAAGGTACTTTAGTACTATTTCCTCCATTGTTATCCCCAATATATAAATAATATTGGTTGGATTAGAGCTTTTTGGTTTTGTTTCTTTACTGCATCTAGGTAATATTTGGTCTTTTTTACCATTTTACATCATACTTTTTTCAATTTTCCTCTACCGTGCACTCCCTCTGGTCCTTGGGAAAAAACGTCTGTAGACTTCATCCCCACAAATACTTCCCTTAGTTCAACCGAGTGACATCACCCCTGCTGGCTTTTTCCCCCACTCACACCGGCTTACACTTCCAAAATCTCTTCTTCTTTTAACCCTCCAGGGTGGCAACTTGTATTTTAAGTATATAAACGCATATAGTACTGTACATATTGTAAATAATGTACTTTTTGTACAAATTTAGTTGTTTTGTCTCTTTTTAACTGTAAATCACATTGTTTTACCCATTATTTTTATGTGGCCCTATAAAGGTGACCGTTTGGAGACACGTAAGTCATTACCCTTATTATATAAGGGTTTTTACTAATCTCACTTTTAAATATTGTTTTAACGCCACTCTGGGGGGACTTCTCTTCTTCATAGCCCAATCCTCTTTAAGTTCCATAGAGACAGGGTCTTACGTTGGAGCATTACGGCTATATTCCCTGTCTGCAAGTGTTTAACATTGAGCCACATACATAAATTTATACACATTACAATTCTTAATAACGTTAAAAACTCAAATGCAACATTAATATAGATTTGAGAGTTATACTCCCTATACGTTATTAAATAAAAAAAAAAATCTCTTTTTTTCTCCATATAATTGCATGCCTACATGCAAATTCACTTTACATATGAGAGCTTTTAAATCAGGCTCTAACATTCCTACCAATTAATGTTCGTAAATAGTCATATTTTCCCATCGATTAGATCTTGTTGTATGACATTTCAATTAAACCTTAAATATACACCTAATTCTGGTACTTTACTATGTATGTAAATATATAGTGGCTATGTTAAACCACTCTGTGATCTGGAAAATCCTTAAATACTATTATTTTATTTTTGTTTTTCAAACATATTACACATCCATATATTCCTTTTCTTTTCTATAGGCATTATACTACAAGTAATCCTATTTGGATTTTAACATTTAAAACACAGATCACAAAGCATAAAGACTCCAACAACCCATTGCAGTAAATACTGAACAACGGGTCTAGTAATGATGATACCGCATATAATAGGATGTTTTTTACCATAAATACTTAAAAAAATTGGGCTATTCTCCTCCTTCTCTCTCTCTCTTCAACACAAACAACAAACATATAATAACAATAAAAATAACAATAGTAACAATAATATTAATATAACTTCATCATAATAGTTTAAATAACATATACCAATCATATTAAATTCAAACAGATTCAAGTAGTAATGGATGTAATTATTCCTTCTTATTTCATACATTTCCAAATAAAACTCTGCTTTGTTTACATTTTAAAAGTGCAAAAGAGCAGACGCAAACATTTTGATTGGTTATCTCTGTCACGTCCGTGCAAGAGCAGACGCCATATCAAGGTCGTTCTTTGTGTGAAATTTTCATCCAAAAACGGATTGACCTACTTGCGTCAGCGCGGACGTGACAGAGATAACCAATCGGAGCCATGCTTTGAAATACTGTCAACCAATGAAAACACCGCTTTCTAACAACTTTAGGCAAGACATTGCTTATTAATTTTATTGAGTACTGCGTTTTTTAACGCTTTTTGAAGACGTAAAGTATAGATATTTTTAAACCAATAGATTTTTATTGAAGCACCGCATCAACACTGCAATGTATTGTTGTATTATTAATGGTACAGCCCAGTAAAATCGGGCTGACCATATGTGAAGCAGTGTGCTCGGGCAATGGTTTCTAACCGAAGTCCCGAGGGTAATCAACCCCATAACGTAACGTAACGCTCTCTTATTAAAGTAGTTTTCATCCGAGCTTCACCAAACTTTGTCAGAAGTTGTATCTAGATGATGTCTAGGCCAAGTTCGAACATGGGTCATGGCAAGTCAAAAACTTGGTCGCGGGGTCACTTAGTGCGTTTTAAACATTGAGCATGGTGTCCGCTTTATAATTAAAGTAGTTTTCATCCGAGCTTCACCAAACTTGGTCAGAAGTTGTATCTAGATGATGTCTAGGCCCTGTTCGAACATGGGTCATGGCAGGTAAACAAATAAGTCACGGGGTCACTTAGTGCGTTTTAAACATTAAGCATGGTGTCCGCTCTCTAATTCAAGTAGTTTTTATCCGATCTTCACCAAACTTGGTCAGAAGTTGTATCTAGATGATGTCTAGATCAAGTTTAAATATGGGTTATGCCGGATCAAAAACTAGGTCTTTGGGTCATTTAGTGCGTTTTAAACATTCAGCATGTTGTCTGCTCTCAAATTCAAGTAGTTTTCATCCAATATCTTTACCAATCTTGGTCAGAAGTTTTATGATCTCTACGCCAAGTTTGAATATGGGCCATGTGGAGCCAAAAACTAGGTCACGGGGTCACTTAGTGCGTTATTTAACATTCAGCATGGTGTCCGCTCTCTAATTCAAGTAGTTTTCATCCGATCTTCACCATACTTGGTCAGAAGTTGTTTCTAGATGATGTGTAGATCAAGTTCGAACATGGTCAATGCCGGGTCAAAAACTAGGTCATTGGGTCACTTAATGCGTTTTAAACATTGATCATGTTGTCGGCTGTTTTTTTGTGAAGACAACATGCAAAATATTCTGTGTCAATGCGGCATGTGGAGGTATTCGTCACGTCCGTGTTAAAGCTCTAGTTTTTCTTTAGAACAGCGTGTTGCGATTACAGTTAAATAACTTCATGTCAGTAATGGCAGTCAGGGATGGAAACTAACTTTTTACAATTGTGACAATTTTTTTGCCTGCACGGTCGACCATATTTAGTGTTTTGGTTGCCCAGCGGAAGAGTACAGGCCCAAAACCATAAGCATGTCTGTGATATGTATCTTTAATTTTCTTAAAAGAAAAAAATATATTTAAACAACACCACTGCTGAGTTTTAACATTTCCACTACAGTATGTCTTTTTGAGAGGCCATTCTGAATAGAATTCATTTCCAAGAGCAAAGTTATGCCTTAATAAATGAATATTACCAAACTGAACATTGTTACACTGTCGCTAATTTTAATGGCACTGGATTGTTTAAGGCTTTAAAAAGCTAGTTGCCTGGCCGGAATAACAACATCTGGAATTAAGTTGCCTAGGCTAAAATATAAACAAGAGTGCCAAACTGTCACAAGATACGCCCGTTCGAAGGTTTTGGACACCATTCTGAATGCTTGAAATGCACTAAGTGACCTCAAAACCTAGTTATTGACCCGGCATGACCCATATTTGAACTTGACTTAGATATCATTTAGACGTAACATCTGACTAAATTCGGTGAAGATCAGATGAAAACTACTTCAATTAGAGAGCGGACACCATGCTATATGCTTGAAATGCACTAAGTGACATCGTGACTTCGTTTTTGACCCGGCATGACCCAAATTTATACTTGACCTACATATCATCTAGACACAACTTCTGACCAAATTAGGTGAAGATCGGATGAAAACTACTTCAATTAGAGAGCAGACACCATGCTTAATGCTTGAAATGCACTAAGTGACATCATGGCCTCGTTTTTGACCCTGTATGACCCATATTTAAACTTGACCTAAATATCATCTAGACACAGCTTCTGACCAAATTAGGTGAAGATCGGATGAAAACTACTTCAATTAGAGAGCGGACACCATGCTAAATGCTTGAAATGCACCAAATAACCTCGTGACCTCGTTTTTGACCCGGCATGATCCATATTTGAACTTGACCTTTATATCATCTAGACACAACTTCTGACCAAGTTTGGTGAAGATCGGATGAAAACTATTTGAATTAGAGAGCGGACACTGCTGTGGACGCCGCCCGCCCGCCGCCCGCCAAGGATGAAACTATAATATGTGCCGTTTTTTAAAATAGGCGTATAAAAATATCTGCCGGAAGTACTGTATGGTTGCCATCATCAAATGCACAGAAATAATCGTTTTTCAAATTCAATTGAGCTCTCCACTCATTCCATCCCGCGAAACCCTTAAGGTGTCTCAATACTGGTAATAGTAAACCCCACTGAGGGCGATATGGCTTCGGTCCATACACAGTTGGCTGGTCACTATAATGCCATTGGGACCAAAGTGGACCAAAGTGGAGTTTACTATTTCTTATATTACACCGAAGAGTTTTCCCTGTACCACTGTACAGTGTTGTAGGATTGTTTATGGTTTAGAACCTAAACATATGGATTAAATCTCAAAGTTTGTCGCCCTGCAGAACATCAGCAATGTTGTAAGTAATGTAATTTAAGAAATACTGGTTCTTTAAAGTTTGAATAATGTTGTTATTTTCACTTCAAGAAACAACTAATTGGCTTTCTAAACATTTAATTAACATTTGAATATTTTGTATGTAATGACAACTCATGTTAAACAATAGCAGAAATAAATATTATATTATTTTACTCCTCAGAAATATTGTTCCTTCTATATCTATATTATCGGTTAATTTAGTGCAAACTTATTGGTGTGTAACCCGAACTATATTTTCGGTGTAATATCTTCCGCCTATAGGCGTTAGACATATCCTTCCACCAAATACACCCGAGAGACGATCGCCGTTATGGCGGAATTGTCCGAGGGTTCCCGATTGCTACAAGTGTCGCATGAGAATTGCAAGACCGTGAGAAAGCTAAGATATACAGGAAAACAACAGGTTTTGCGCATGCGCAGTACAATGTAAACATGCTCGTGAGGAATGCAAGACCGTATCAATTTGAGACAGACTCCCAGTATAGTCGCACTGTGTCAATGCCCCAGAGAAGCTTTGCAGTTTATGGGAAGAAAAAGAAAGCTTCAAATATTTTAGGCATAGGCAGACATATGACCATGGGAACAGTATGTTCAACGCACTGACATATGTCATCCAGTGTGGTCAGTTTCCGACAAGTGCAAGCCAGAAAACTGGGCCTACCCAAAATAAGTCGTTGCTGGCCTTTTTTTCGATTGCGTATATGTTAGTGAACAAATCATTACTAATTTTGATATAAATGTAAATAAGAAATTTAAAACAAATTATGCTGCAGTAAAGGACTAGGTATATGCAAATCTTTCACAAAAGATGAAAATGTATTGCTCAATCATTCTAAACAATTAAAACCTTATATTATTTTTTTGTTGCAGTTGTTTTGTGTTTTTTTTTAATAAATGGTTATCCAAGGAATGGTAGAAAGTATGTCAAACTTCTTCCATCAGGGATAAAACTTTCTTATTAACTGATATTGATAATAATAATTATTACAATAAATTATTGTTAGTATTGTTATGATATAATGCATAAGCCATAATCTGCTTATCAGTATCTTTCAGTTTGATATTAATGGTATTCTAGTGATATATATTAAGGAGATCGTATCAATCTCTATGCAGAGTTGTTCCTTGCTCTCACATACACCTTGGCAACGGGCTCAGCAGCTATTAGAACAAGAACCTTGTTCAAACCGAACAAACATATTCAAAGTATATTTAATTGGAAATTTAGGATAGAAAAACATTTAACAATGAAACACCACCACCCTTGATTGTAGGGAACCTTTGACCCTTTAATTTATGTCCAATCATTATCTGATCTACATGTAACAGGAAATTTCTCTCTTGAATTATTTATTATGTTGTTTTTGTACTGAACAAGTTTGATACTAGCCAATGTGTATTTTTAATCAGAATTGTTCACAGACTGAGATCTTAAAACAATTTCTTTCCTTCTTATAAAATTCATATTATTATATTGGTGTTTTAGTATTCTTCCGGAATCTCCATTTCCGTCCACGAGTTCGGATTCAACAAAATGTCAACTTCCCAGCCAGCACACCACTATCGGATAGATATCGGTAGCAAAACGGTATATCGGCAAATCGGCAAGATGTCTATCCGATGTTAATCCGTTTCGCCGCCCGATATATGTAACTACCAAAAAAGTAATTTTACATGCAATGTGTTTAATGAAATATTACAAAATACATATATTCGTACCATAAAACATAAATGGTCAATAATTAATATGCAACTTGTGGTTGTTTTTGCCGATAGCGAGCCGACAACGGCCCGTTGTGGTTGTAAATGTTTTCGTTCAAAAACGATAATTTCGTTCGGTTAAAGAAATTTTCTGGCGGTCAAGATAAATGAGACGTTCGAACACAAACATTGCGTCTTGCGTTTTGTTTCAGAGATCTTCATTAAAGTTCAAGTAAGTATTTGTTTATTATATATAATTAACTTTATTTTTAACGCACATGTAGATTTGCTCGTAAATAACGTGATGGTACATAAAGAATTTGAATTATCGATTCGTAATATATATTCGCGAGGTAGTTTTTACCGCGCGTTCATACTTTGCTGTTTTCGTTACTTGTACACTCACTTTAATTGGATGTGTATACCGTTTAAATTTATTTGTACGAATTAAGAATATTGTGTTTCGTTGTTTCATTGAAAGATTCACCACTATTGTTGACAAGACCCAGCCCTCAACAGCCAACCCACATTTCTAGTGCCATGGGGAATCGGCAAGGTTGTCTTCTGACAGACCACACGATAGTTCCAGGTTACGTACTATTCCTGAAGTTTTTTCTTTGGTTGTTAACATGCTATTTGTATTACGTAAAAAGTACACTTTTATAACAGCATAAAGTACTAGTCAGCAGTAGGGCAATACGTTATGCAGATAATTTAAAACATGTGTTATTCAGGTGACTATATGAATTTAACTGCCATAATGTTTGAGGTTTAAAGAACAGATCATCAAAATTAAATAGCACTGTTTATTTGAAATGTTATCAATAATACTTGTCCATGAAAAGGTAAACGAATGTCATGTTTTTATAAATAAAAAATCTTGGGATATTTAAGCACATGTATTTAAATAATCATATAATAATAAACCTAAACTTGTACTTTTTCAGAAGCCCTCAAGCAAGTCTTCTGAACACAAACAGTTACATGGAGTTTTTCATAAAAGCATTGCTTCGAATGCCAGTGGCTGCCATGCGGGAGGGTGCACCAAGCCTTTTACGATGACATCAGCCATGGCCAAAGAACATTATGATGATTAGTTAACTTTCTATATAACTGTTAATTGTGTTAATAGTTACAACTAATAAGGTTTACAATTTTAATCTTCCCTTATACACTTTGAATTATGACTTTTATTGTGTCATCCTCAAAATAAGACTGCCTTTGGTTCATTATATATATATATATTCTTAAATATTAAGGCGTTAAGTTAATATTATAACATGAATAGAATTTAAAATAGTTAAGTATTTAGAACAACGTTTGCCGTTATCGAGACTCGGACCATTGTATGTCATTATATTGATTAAACAGTTATTGCTGTTACCACTCGGCAATCCGGACTGCTATACAAAGTCTGCTTTTGATACTTTATTTATATAAGTGATGTACGTGTACTGTTGTTAGACAATTTAAAGGAATTAGCAGAAACTAGCTACTCTACAAATTTTAACGGAATAAACAGAAACAAGCTATTCCAACATATTCAATCGTTCCGAGTGTGTAACACTAGTTTCAAGTGTGTAACACTTTATAATTTTATCAATTTTAAATGATCACTATTCATAAACTAAACTTTATTTCCATCACCAGTCTACGCCATATAGTGTCATTTTGACAATCTGTGATCAATGCCCTTCAAGGCTTTCCTTTCTATAGCCAAATTTGCATCAATATATATTATACAATCTAGTAACTTGTAACTTTTGCTATTTTATGATAAATGGGTTTTAATGAAGAAAATGATGCAGCCAAATATAAATTTCTTAAACAAAATGTTTCAACTTGCAGTCGTTGGCTAATTTGGTGAATGGCAGAGTGAGCCCTGCCCTTTTTTGCTGTATATTGTTCCAAATAGGTAGTTGAGATTAGATTGTGGGTGAAAAGTGCATTTTTATACTAATTTTATGTACATTTTGTTAAAATTAATTGTCCTTAATTCCTGTTTCATGCAAGCTGTGTGTTATACTGAGTTACATACAGTCGCCTTTTTACACATTTTATACATCAGTACGTTGAATAGGTTATTTTTAAACTGCTAAAAATTAATATTTTTAATATATCAGCAGGATTGTTTTATTCCTTTTTGTATTTAATCCTGTTGTTGCCTAAAGAAGGCACATTGTGTCAATATATTGCTGTTTTTCAATTTCAACCATACCTGAGTATTTGTCATGTAAAAAGTTTCGATTAAGTTTATCAAAAGTATGCATTTTATCATATAGATTTAATATGAGACAGGTAGATGGCTAGACCTGTGTCTATTCCATTAGATCGAAGAAAGTGTATTAATTGGTTGTAAACTCGAAAATGAGTTTAATTTTAATTTTTATTCTTGAATGTAAATTACCGGTATATATGGAACTGAGATCAAAATTATTTTATTTTTTTATATATTCAATTGTATTACAGACAAAGACCAAATATGTACACATTTGGCGAGCTATTTACATCAATTAATGGGCTATAAAAGTCTCTATAACACTCAAAATAAACGAAAATTTCATGAAGTATTTTGTCAAATAAAGTTAACACCTAAACAATCAGTGTTTCATATAGGTATAGCCACAATTTCAACGCAAGATGTGGTATGATTACATAGATTTTTGTAGATACAAAATGCTCGTTTTTATTTATTTGTGACCAAATTTATTCTATTTGAATTTCCTGCGAATATATCTATTCATACAACACACAAACATCATGTTAGTGTTCATGTGTTGTATAGCTAGATATCATTGCGGAAAATTAAAATGGAAAAACAACGAGCATTGTGTATCTACAAACATCTATTTGACTTGACCACATCTGGCGTTGAAATTTCGGCAATTGCCATTAAGGAACACCAATTTTTAATTGGTTAAGTTTATTTTAAGAAATATTGTACGAAATTATCGTTGATTTTAAGTAGTAATGTTACTTTAATAAAACAAATTTGGCCGTTATATTTATCACTCTTCAGGTTCAATCACATTATTCCTTTGTACCATCAACTTAATGTATTCTGATGTGTTTTGTACCGCATATATCTTCTTGTTACTGTAATTGTATTTGTTATGTACAGCATACATAATGTTGTTACTTAAACATTATAAAGTGGGACACAATGTGGACTTTATGGATTGTTTGCTATTTTAAAACTGTAAAAACATACTTGCTGTCAATTACACTTAAACACCTGTATCAAAAAGGATGTTATATAATCTATGTTCTAATCTTATCTTCTGAATTGCAGTGTAGTAAGCCTCAAGACTGTTTATTGTTTCGTTAAGGATTGACAGTCTAAACGTGGCGTTAATAGACTACATTTAAATAGTTGCGATTATTTTATTTATTGGATATTATCATATATTTTTTTGCTTTACCACTGTCGATTTTATAGAATGGGTAGTCTAAAACAAGGCGTTAACATCATTTATAAACATGTAATTGCTATAAAGTATAATATGATACATGTTCTGTATATTGTTTTACCCCTGAAGTATTATGGTACAGAATAAGTAACATTTCTTCATCTATGTTTTTCTATTACGACTCTTTGAAATAACAGATAATTTAAGAAAACTATTTATCTGTGATTGCATTGAAATGTACGTTAAATATGAAATACAATTGATATCCTACACTGTCATTAAAATTATCAAAATATACTACTCCACTTTCAATTGTTTGTCCATAGTACATTCTGAGGATAATTTAGATATTTATTTGGTTAAGATTTTAGTTGCCATATTTTAATTGTAAACGCAGATGTATGATATATGTGTGTTCATATGTTTTCTATTTGTAAACACTGATGTAAAACTTTGTCCACTTGGGTTATTGGCCTTCTTGGTAGAATTTGTAATAAACCATAAATCTTATATGGTAAAAAAAACTTCATTGTAAAAAAAATAATAATGTAAGTGAATAAATAAAATAGTTGTTTTAATGTTATTTTGACGTAATGCCTTTTCAAAGTAAATGTTTATAAGATAAATAAGTGTTGTTTGTTATATACATGGCATGGAGGGTGTTACATAAAACCGACGACGGACCGACGACAGGCCGATAAGCAATTTTGCCGATATCGGGCCGACGACGGGCCGATAAATAAGTTTGCCGATATCGGGCCGATCAAATGCCGATGGGCAAGCCGATTGCGGCCCAACATCGTTTACGATATCGGCCCGATATAAAAACTATATCGGGCCGACGGCGGCGCGATATAGGTTTGCTGGCTGGGTTGAATTGAATAAATAAGTATAGCGTTGTGTTAAACGTTTTAATGGCGTCCTTTCTCAGTCATAACAATATATAAACTGAAACAACAATAACAATATGACGTGCATGTATATGACGTTATTCGACGGCGTCACACAACGGCGCGCCAACGGCGGCGTCACACGACGGCGCGTTAAATTTCCAACATTCTCCGGGCCGCGAAATGTTAATATACACTTACAAAATATGCTTATTTAAATAAAATAATTAAATCTACTAATGTTTTTAAAACTTCAAATGTCCATAACATCAGAAAAGAGTTCAACACTTGACTGCACACAATTAAAGTCAGTTGTCGTCACAGTGTACTTCTAGCGGGTATAATTTGACGATAGGTCTCGTGGTGATTCCACCTGATGTACGGAGGCGCGCGGCCCTCGTCAAGCCATCATTTCCGGTGAGAAGCTCGTCTACCACAGCCAGGGTCCACTGAAGTCGCGGTTTGAAGTCGTCCTGCACGATAACAACGTCGCCCAAACGTATCGCCTGATGGTTGTTGACGCCTTTCGTTTGGAATTCCCTCAGTGACGTCAAATATTCGTGAGTCCATCGGTGACGGTACTGTTCGATAAGACGCACGCGAGCCTGTGTGCGTTGTGTGATATCACGACGTGTAACGTTGGGGAATGAACTATCACCAACGGCTTTATCGTCACTGTATGGAAGTCCAGTCAGTCTTCTTCCGTGGAGTAGATGCGCTGATGTTTCGAATTGCATATAAGTGTTTCCTTTTTTACCTGAAATAATATTGTCATTTATTGAGCTTTTTCCATTTTGGCGTCTACGTGTTTTGCTCGGTGTTTGAATGACGTCCGTGCATGCACTCTTTGGAATGACGCTTGCATTGAGCGCTTCCGATGTCGTCTGATCTTCTGAATGGTTGATTTCCGGCCATTTCCGACTGGATGGCGATTTTGAATCCGAACTCGTGGACGGAAATGAAGATTCCGTTAGATTTTCCGATGTCAAATTGCCTGTCGGCTCCGCGCAGTCTTGACTTCTGCTTCTTTTTCGAACTGGTGTTGATTGCGATGATTTTCCC
The DNA here is from genome assembly GCF_020536995.1 of Dreissena polymorpha. Taxonomy (NCBI): domain Eukaryota; kingdom Metazoa; phylum Mollusca; class Bivalvia; order Myida; family Dreissenidae; genus Dreissena; species Dreissena polymorpha. The sequence continues at coordinate 10,844,992 of NC_068356.1, forward strand.
AGGCACTCTTTGATGTTAAAAAGTGACTTCCGGTTGCTCCGCAGTCGCGGCGAACTCTCCGCTAGTGGGCTCTGTCGGCTCCAGTATTCGGACAGTTTCTTGATCTCTCGCTGGGAGTGATCAGCGAGTATCCCAGGATTCTGGGGAGTTTTATTCGAACTCACGACGGGTCCATTGGGGATGCGGTTCGAACTCGCCGACGGTTTGGGAATGTTGTCCAAACTAACCCCGTGGTCCTGGGCAGTGCCACCTGACGTCGTATAGGAGCCATTCTTAGTGCGTCGTAAACTCACCCCGGGATCCTTGGGATAGTCGGCTTAAAACATGCTTGGTGTCCGAGGAACACCTTTTAATCCCACAGATCTGCTCGATGCCTGAAGTATGGCGCACGCCTTAAGTATGGCAACGTGTTCGCTCTCTGCATCTCGTCGTAAAGTTTTGCATGACTCGACCGTTTCAATATTGCTTTGACTTTCTCTGGTGGACTTTTCAGGCTTGCCGGACCCGCCAATAGCCTCTGACAAATTTTTAGGCGTCCAACGAGCGTCCTGCTCCTTATTCCTTCCCCTAGACCTGCTATGTGCGGCTCCAGATCGATTTAAACTTTCGGTGGGCGATGGTGTGTTATGCATGTTTGTGTCACCGGATGTTGGGTGCTTAACGTTCTGCTGGGGTGGTTGCATTACGTTGGTGTCAGCGATGGTGGTGGCGACTTGACGGGATTGATTAAAGGCCGGAAGTGACGACTGATTAACGTTTTCGGATGATGTCGGTAGGGTAGGTACATGTAGAGACGCGTGTGGTTCTTCCTCTACGCTTTGATAGCGTGTATTGGATAACTCGGGTGGCTGCACATTGGACATCGACAGACTACTATCATGGACGGCTGTACTACTTGAAGATGACTGAGCATGCAGATTTTGACGGTATCTCCGAAGCTTCGCTTCCATGTCATAAACGTACATATGCGAGTCCAACAGCTCCTCTGGGGTCGATTCCGCGTCTGATAGTGCGATTATTTTTTCATTTAATCCTCGTATTATCTCCAACTGGTTCTCTATTGCAACGATGGTTGGTTCAAACTGCAATTTGTCATTTTCTTCCAATCTTTCGATGAATCGCTCGATTACTTTCTGATGTCCGAGTCTCTGCCCCCTTAACTTATCTGTATTTGTTGACGGCATCCTTAGTTTTTAGTCACGGCACCAAAATGTCTACTTGAATTGAATAAATAAGTATAGCGTTGTGTTTTACGTTTTAATGTCGTCCTTTCTCAATCATAACAATATATCAACTGACACAACAATAACAAGATGACGTGCATGTATATGACGTTATTCGGCGGCGTCACACAACGGCGCGCCAACGGCGGCGTCACACGACTGCGCGCTAAATTCCCAACAAGTATATTGATATTTCATTTTTTGTATTCAAACAAAAAAGACATTATTAAAAAAAACAAATTAAATAAGAACATGCCCCTTAAAATGGTGTCATATTTCTGGGGATATTAACAGAGGAAAAACAAACCATATACTATATTGTTAGATTTTAATAGCAGTATTTAGCACATGTTTTTAGGCATAACCATTTAATTGGGATAATTTTAATAATTGAAAATACATGAACCATGCAAACTCATAAAAATATGAACTTAAGCTCTTATGTGTTGCAGATTCACAGATGTGTGTTATCTGATGTTGTAATGTTGTGTAAGATAGATCTTGTGAAAACATTTCTTCATGGACTTAATACTTAATGACATATCGAGCTATGTATTTTATGTGAACTTCAAGCATAACAAAGTCTGAGTTTTTTATCATACACATACTAACGTTAGCGGTGGACAATGACTGTTGCATGGTAAAAAACAGTTTAATACTTACTTAGCATTTTTGGGCAATACTTATGTATGAAAACATTAGATTTAATAAGACAAACTCAGAAAAATAATTTCCCAAATAATGCTTTTGTAAATATTACCACATACAAAATATTGTTGTAGGTTAATAGTCTTCAAATTGCTCTTACATGCCCTTGTATTTCAAGAAAGAATACTTTCCAGGCCAGTGGAAAGAGGTCATGGTTTAAATATCAGCAGGGGCTTCAGAGGAGATTTATTTTGGGACAAACGATTTTATTTGCTATACTTTATCCTTAAACTCAACCAAAGCATCATGCAAATACATTGAAAATAATCTATGATTATGCATAAATGAAAAGACATAAAACTTATGAATTGAAATCATTTTTAGCTCTACTAGTATTATATATTAAATATGTATAGTGGAGCTATCCTACTCACTTTGGGGTTAGCGTTCCCGTTCCTGTAAGCGTGCAAATGTTTGCGTACCACCCCAAATATTTCCTATGTCCCTTGACATATTGCTTTAATATTTTGCATACTTCATTACCAACATGACCCCAACCTATAAACAATAGCAGACAACTGTATCAAGAATTTTGTAAGAATTATGGCCCTTTTTCACTTAGAATATGCATATTATTGATAAATCTATGTTAAAGTGTGCGTACTACCTCAAATATTGTCAATGTCTCTTTACATATTGCTTTCATATTTTGCAAACTTCTTTACCAACATGACCCCAATCTATAAACAAGAGCAGACAACTGTATCAAGCATTTTGTAAGAATTACGGCCCTTTTTTGTCTTAGTAACTGAATATTAGGTTAAATTTTGTGTTAAGATCCACTTGACTTCTGAAGTATCAAAGCTATTGCTTTCAAACTTCAAATATTTTCTTACTATCATGAGGTTACTGTACCTGGCAAGTTCAATTTGACCTTGACCTTTGAATGACCTTGACTCTAAAGGTCAAAATAATAAATTTTAGTTTAATTGCCATAACTTCTTTATTTATGATCAGATTTTATTATAACTTTGACAAAACAACACTTACCTGAATACCACAATGTATTCCACCCAAACAATACCCCACGCTCCAACCCAGAATCCCTGCCCCCCCCCCCAAAAAAAAAATAAAATAAAAAAAAATATTTTTGAAATATCGTCTAAATAAATGACCACACCCCACATTATACCCCCCTCTAAAAGTAAAAGAATGCTAGCATTATAAATATTATTTTGTTTATAAAGCTTAACTTCTACAGGTGTAAAATAAATAAATGCATTACAAGCATAACAGGAGCCAAGAAATACATTAAGTATGAATATGATTAAGAAAAAATATCTCTTAAACAAGAGATGAGTTTTTCAGAAACACAATGCCCCCTACTGCGCCGCTTTGATTTTTTTTTTACATTGAAGGTTGACCTTGACCTTTCACCACTAAAAATGTGCAGCTCCATGAGATACACATGCATGACAAATATCAAGTTGCTATCTTCAATATAGCAAAAGTTATGGCCAATGTTAAAGTTTTCTGACGGACGCACAGACTGACAGACAGACGGATTGACGGACAGTTCAACTATCAGGGGCATAAAAAAACACCTAAGAATCCTTTGAAAGCAAATGGGTATTGTTCAGTGCTATTGTCTCGCAATAAAAATATTCAAACCATATAAAGTTATCTATACAATACAATTCAATGGCATTGTAAGAGGGTGCAAAAGAACAACACTCATCAAATTTAAATATTAAGTTATATAGTTGCGAGACAATAGCACTGAACAATTCCCATTTGCTTTCAAAGGATTCTTAGGTGTTTTCTTTATGCCCCTGGTAGGGTGGCTTATAGCAGTTGAACTGTCCGTCTGTCTGTCTGTCTGTCTGTCTGTCTGTCTGTCTGTCTGTCTGTCTGTCTGTCTGTCAGCCTGTGCGTCCGTTAGAAAATTTTAACATTGGCCATAATTTTTACAATATTGAAGATAGCAACTTGATATTATACTGTGCTGCATTGTTTGATGAGGTTATATATCCCATTGCTGACTTGTTTAGGCTTGATTATGCCAAATGTACCTACTTCACTTGCATTACATGTTACACTAGTTTTAACTGTCCAATTAATACACAATTTGCCATGTGAACTGGTCACACATTTTTTTTAACGATAATCATACCGTTTACACATTTGATTGATTGGTTGCTATGGTCACCATAGAAACAACAACAAAAACCAGGATTTTTGTGTTTAAATCATCTTTATAACACTTTACATTGTCAGTTTTAATCTTATTTCTAACAGGACATATATATATACATCCACATATCATTTGTACTTTTGTTAAGTTCGGATATTGATAATACATATTAAAGAAATTTCATAATATAGAAGACATAGTGAACAGATTCTACACCAAAAAAGGCCTGATTATGCTAAATGTACCTACTTCACTTGCATTACATGTTACATTAGTTTTAACTGTCCAATTAATACACAATTTGCCATTTAAACTGGTCACACATTTTATTTTACAATAATCATACCGTATACACATTGATCTGTTGCCATGGTTACCATAGAAACAACGATAAAAAACAGGTTTTTTTGTGTTTAAATCATCTTCATAACACTATACATGGTCAGTTTCAAACTGATTTCTAACAGGACATATATATATATATATACATTAACATATCATTTGTACTTTTGTTAAGTTCGGATATTGAGAATACATATTAAAGAAAATTCATAATATAGAAGACATAGTGAACAGATTCTACACCAAAAAATGTACAAAGAACAAGATACAAACAGTAACATTATAACTTAACTTTCTTTTCTGAAATAAACCATGGTCTGTACTTCAAATGTAGTTTTAAAGTCTTTATTCAATTGTGAGCATATCAATAACGTTATGAAAAACTCAATAAGTTATTCCCATAGCAACGAATTATGTTCTATTTTTACATATACATTAAAAATGTGGATTTTATAATACATTTTAGTAGCATTTAAGACATTTTTTTACAAAAATGTTAAGACAAACTAACATTTCATAAATATATATATATATATATATAAATATATATATATATATATATATATATATATATATATATATATATATATATATATATATATATATATATATATATATATATATATATATATATATATATATAATTACATGTTATATAAATATATGCATATAAATATATGCATATAAATATATATATATATATATGTATGCGTTGCGTTCTGAGAAAACTGGGCTTAATGCATGTGCGTAAAGTGTCATCCTAGATTAGCCTGTGCAGAGGCTAATCAGGAACGACACTTTCCGCCTAAACTTGATTTTCGGTAAGGAGGGACTTTCTTGGAACTAAAAATACCATAGAATTGGAAAGTGTCGTCCCTGATTAGACTGTGCGGACTGCACAGGCTAATCTAGGATGACACTTTAAGCACATGCATTAAGCCCAGTTTTCTCGGAACACAACTCATATATATATTATATATATATATATATATATATATATATATATATATATATATATATATATATATATATATATATATATATATATATATATATATATATATATATATATATATATATATATATATATATATGCATATATTTATATAAAATCTAATTTCAAGCAACAAGGCTGAATACATTATAAAATGAAGTCTGAAGGGGCAGCCTGGTTATACTTACCTGCTATTATATCAACATCATTTCATTTGCTATTGCATTATGAAAGGACACCAACTAATTAATCATGAAAAATAAAACATACAATTGTAATGGCAACATTTAACTTCCAACACACACTTTGGGAGCTTTGTACTAATCTTTAATATTACTCGCATTTGGCTGTTTTAAAGTTAAATAGCACTTGTTTGTGCTGTAAAAATGTATCCATGTGTCAAATCAACACATCTATTCAAAACTACTATTTAAAAGTATGACGATAGTACTGCTTAAATGATATAATTTGCATAAGACTTATCTATTGTTAATAGCATAATTTGCAATACACAAACATATCATGGCAATTCAATACATAAACTTTTGGTGCATCTATTTATAAAATATACTTTTCAAGGTTTATTCACAGATAGGGAGCTGCTTTGATGCATCAGTGAGCTACTCTTCAGCGTGTAACCTTTTATAAGCCAGTATGTAATCCTGCATGGTGTGGTAAAGCTTAAAACAAGGGACTATACATAGTGACACATCACACTGTCTACATTTATATGCAGTTTCGTGACCTGGTCTTCGTTTTTTTGGAAGGCCCTGACTGGCAAGCATCTGTGCAACTGCAGGATTGCACAAAACACATTACAGAGACTTTGACTTTCCGCCATTGGGGATTTTGTAAGGGAAATGTCTGGCTCTTAGTCTTTCCAGAAACAGTGTCTTAGGACGTCCTGATACAGGGGTGACCAAAGCGTCAAGGGAATGAGACTCAATAAGTTGTGTTAAAAGTTTTTTACGGAAAGACGAATGTGACATTGGGTGGATAGAGTTATGCTTGTATGCTTTGTAAGAATTAAGAACAGTGAGACTCAAAACATGAAAGAAAACCTTTTCCCCACCATTTCATTGTTCTAATGTTTGACCTGGAATTTGCAACCATCTGATCAGCTCTGTCAACACCACCCATAAATTTGTCGTAAGCTATGACCATCTTGGGCTTGCTAATCAATTCTGGTGAAACTGGATTTTTCTTTCCTGTATACATTTTGTCGGATGTCAATGTGTTGGAAAGCAAAAAGACTAGTTTTGAATAAAGGTATTATGTAATTGACAATTGACCATGCAGTGTGTTGTGAAAACGTGTCCCCTCTGCTAGGCAAGTGTTTTTCTCTAATAGAGGCAGGTATTCCTTTTCGGTTTGATCTAACAGTACCAAATGCACCAACTCCAAGCTCCCATAGGTCAACAAATAGACGTGGCGATGAATAATAATAATCACAATACAAAATAATTGACCTTTAATACAAGTCATAAGTACGGCCGTGACCTGTCTCAAGAATGTTTTGGCGAAATGTTATACCTGTATACAGATAAAACTTCAGACAATAACTAGATGATGCATCACAAAGCATATAAGCCTGCAGACCATATTTGATGGGTTTGTTTTTGTGGTAAACCTTGAAATGCAAGTTGCCTCGCCAAGGTACCTTTCCTTCATCAATAGACAATTCTTGGTTAGGACCAAATAGCAAAGTATACCTGGCAAGGACAGTTGAATATGCAGTACCCAATTTAAACATTGAATTATATCCAGGCTGCCCTTGAGACACATACAATTCATTATAAGCCAAATCTATGCTGCTGATTAAATTAAAAAATCTGCCCCTATTCATGACGGATGGGAAGAAGGATGTTTCACACACTGGATCCCTTGACCAATAATCTGTGACGTTGGTCTGGTTGACGATGCCCATGGCTATGATTATGGCTATGAACCGCATGATCTCGCGACCTGTGGTAGGTTACTATTTTTTAAACCTAAATACATATTTCATTTTTTATTTAAAACATAATTCAACATGTGCATTATTTATTGTACTTAATGACTCTTTCGCTCTCGTATAGTATGAAATACATATCTCATGTAACGTAATTTCATTTAAACTCTGGATTTTAATGCAACAAGTCGAATGTGTTATTTTAGTGTTAAATAAAACAACACATTCGACTTTTCCATAGAAATAAAATAACTCACTGCGACCGGATAACGCTAAATTGTAAAACATGTTTTGGTTCAGATTGGTTAGCATTCGATACAAATGTTATTAAAAAATAGCGTGTTGAAATAAATTTAATGAGAAAGGGATGATGATCAAATATTTCAATAGTTCTTTTTTAATTAAAATAATATGTTCAATCCACAATCTTAATAATGTGATCAGACATCAACATTTGGTTAGCTTACCTTGATTAAGATGACAATGGCTGTTACGCTGCGATTAGCTGATCAGCGTAGCGGTTTGTCTCCACAGCAATCTCCTCGCATTCGACAATCAACTTGCTGCAAAAGTACAAAAATATGCTTAAGTTTTTTACGTTGTTTGTTTCGAATTCATTTTTGTAGTGTAAGGCACTTTATCAGTTTTGTTACATATTGACATTCTAATAATTATAGCAACCAAATACTTAAAAAGCGAGGTTCGATCCCCACTGAGGAAGCGTTCTTTAGTTCTCCACCAAAGACACCAAGTACTGGTTCTAGGCCCAGCTATCTAGCTTAAACAAGACTATTGACAATTGACATGACGCCTTATCTATGATCGCTCGCCCACTAGAATTGATCCACCAATCAGCGATCGATTAATCGGGCGCATTCGTTAGCAACGACCTGTCTGCCATTTTCTAGACAAGCTACATGTTTAGGTTCACTTTTATTCCAACGAGTTTCTTTTGTTTTCCTCTTTAAAAAACGATTAAAATTGGTTTAACGGTGTCAATGGGGATTATGTAACTCGGACAATCGATATCCTGAAAGATTGGTTGGTGACATTTAATTTATATCGCTTCCAAAGCCGAAAAGAGATCTTGAGAAGTGTAAGAGATGTATAAATGCATGCGGTCGTCACCACGAACAACTGAACGTCAACACTGTCAAAGACAATTATAATTTATTTTTATAGGATATACTAGCAGATTTAAATAGTTTATGTTATCGATCTGATTATCACATAATATTTCACTTCTTTTTAACTAGTTTTATCAGTTACTAGGTCAGAAGCGAGGTTCATCTGCATTACTTAAAGAGAAATAAAACCCAGCATGAAGCCTAATTCATACTGTGTTTTATTACTCTGATAGTAATGCACTTAATTGACATCATACATGTGTTTTTAAGGTGACATGTGATATATTATCTTATTATAGGTATCTACACATTTGCACTCATGTGGTGTCACCAATAAACGCTTTTAATCCACACTAGGAGCTCGAATGCCTAGATCTCATTTTTTAAACGAGTTTCGTTTATTTTGTTCGGATTAAAATGCGGAAATGAAATATGGCAAAAACGGTGTAAAAGGGTTAATGCAACTCTGACATTTGGTATCCAGAAAGATAAGTTAGATGAATTAAATTTATACCATTTCCAACGCGGCAATGCGGTCTTGACAAGAGCGAGTGGAAGCTTCAAGAATTACCGAGATCCCCTTTAAAGAACATTAATTTATTTCACAAACTTGAAATGTCATATAAGCAATAACTAAGCATTATTAAGTATGTATTATGTCACGTGTGCATGTAAAATAATTGAGAATTTTGGTGCCCAATTCGTGTAACTTTACGAAATCCCCGTTAAAAATCGCGTTTCTGTGTGTGTCAGAAACAAGTGAAAACCATTTTGTTATTATTTTAATAAAGACGTATCGATAAATGCTATTGTAAAAGAGTTATTATTACTGATATTAGTTAACCAATAAATGCGGTAACTTCGGGGAAGTCGGTACCTGCGAGAGCGTCTGATATTGGTAGCCTTATTAATTTATAATAGCCTGACCGTATTCCGTTTCGTACAACGCTAATTTTATATCAGACAATGTCCAAACTTACTGTGTTGTTTTTGCGCTTTAAATTATAGTGATTGATAAATGTCCCATACGCAATGTTTAATATGATTAATATCACTTTTATACGCAATAACATGTGGGATTGAGGTACCCACCCGGCGTTAGAAAGCGCGTAAAACTTCACCGAATTCCCAGTTATAAAGCGCTATTTCGTGTCAAATACACGGGTAGGGGGGAATGTTTCGGTAATAATTTTGTTAATAACACGGGTAAATACCTGTGAAGTGTTAATTTATTGCAAATACCACCATTACACGTAATAACGGGTTCGATTTCGGTAAGCGCGCAAGCGTTTGAGAGCGTGTTTAATGTACCGATTTACCCGTTATAAATAGCTGATGTTCTCTTTAATCGTATATTTTTTGCATTTGCAGAATAACTAAATGGCATCAACTCCTTTACAAGTGTAATATGGTGTTAAACAAGTCCATAAAATCATCCGGAATATCGCGTAAATATATATGCAGTCTATAGGTAAAAGAAGCCATTTTGGTGTTAGCTTGTCTAGGTTTTCTTCCCGCTGAGCCACGTGATTAAGTGGGCGGAGCGATCACTGATAAGGCGACATGTCAATTGTCAAGCAATATGGTCCCCTACCGGTGAAACATACCTAAATATGCATAAAAAACATAACTACATTTACACAAAAAACATACCATAAATAACATTTTGTTTTTTCCACAGATTTTAGAAACACATGTTAAAAGTTGTAATGTGAAATAAGAAAAAAAACTAGCATGCATTTAATATTTTCATGTTTGCAATGTTATGTATGACAAAAACAAAAATATATAGATTACGCAACTAAAAAATAAAGTCCTTATGTACAAATAATTGTTTTTGACCCATATGAGTACTCTTTAACACATGGCAACTCACCCTTTCCACAATATCGTCTTCCTCAAACCCTTCAAAATGTGAGTCTGAAAACTCAGTCTTCGTCCGCCTAATGCTCTTGGAAAAAGTCTAAATAATCAGTCATTGTTAAAAATTTTAAGTTCATAAATGCTTTGGGTTTTTATGTCTTTATTTTATTATGATATTTTAATATCTACTATTAGACAATTTCAATGAACATGACAGTATACGGTTTGAACTGACAACAACAACGATGTCAACAATCGACAAATATTTTCACTTAGTTAGATCACTTCCGGAATTATCAAATCGAGCAACAAATATATTTATTAAAATTTTAAATGCATAACTATTCATACCAAATAAACGTTTCTACAATCATTAATAGTTTTATATAACATTAAAACAAATTTTCAAAGTTCAATTCAAAACGAAAGTAGAATGCAGGTCACAATATACCAAAATATTTCCTTAACAAATTCAATGTAAAACCGACAACTTTAACGAAAAATAAAGTCAAACTTTTGCGCGTAGACACCCCCATACCCATACCTTTTCTTAAAAAGCATGCCAAGCCGAATGGATTTAAACAATAAAAAAGATAGGTTATGCAGTATGTAAGAAAGAACTCGACGCGAATCAACGGTCACTGTTTTAAGGCCACCTTTTTACCGGCTGATCTCCAGTTGATGAGGGTTTCCCGCCATCTGTCAAAATCTCATGTAGTCTCCAACCTATAAGCAAAACACTGAATTTGTAGTATACAACAATGTTTTCCCTACCACATGCACACAGAAATATTCAAAAATAAAGTCATGGCAAGTGCCCATACAGAGAATTGTGTCTTCAAATAAATGACGTTCCATTCTTTAGAGGGTATAGCATTGAACACAAAAATGATTTAGTATATTGTAACCTAAAGGAGAAATATATTCTGATTAAAATGTGTCTTTATTGCATATTATTATCTTTCTATTCATATTGCACCAATAAATTAAGTTTGGCTGGATTATCTGTCCATTTGGCCATTTTATATCATATTTTTACACGCTGGTGTTTTCCGTCCGAAGAAGGCGATTTTAGGCCTGTAAAAGCTTAAATGTCCCTTCAAGATTTAAAGCTGTTGTATTCAATATCTGCAACAATATACCAAAACAAACCAAATGGATAGGCACGTGGGGCTTATGCGGGGTGGAGAAAGAATAAATTTGTTAAATATTTTCATTCTAAGCAATTTTGATAATGTCTCTTTAGTGTGTTTTTTAAATCACCCCAAAAATGTCAATTTCAAAGCAAAAATAATCCAATTTCATCCAAAACAATTAACAAATTAGTAAAAATGAGAGATCAAAGATACTTTAAAGTGTAGAAATCAATAAGCTTCCAATAACTTGTTGTTGCGCAACAATAAAAGTGTGAAATCTTGAAAGCGCCTTGTCGCTCGGAGCCCCTTTATTTACCAGCAGCCAATGATATATTCTAGCATATAATGTCGTGGGTGCCTTTAAACTGCAGCAGATGGTCAATATGCACTGCCAGCTCTCATTAAGAGGTTCAAGAGAATACAAAATTTCATATTTTGGGCACAAAATAAGTACTTTTGACTATTTTTATGGTGGCAATCAGGTCAAAATGGAGGTTCATAACCGAGCGAAAGAAAAAAATGCTCATGTTGGGTGTTTAGACTGGAAGGAAAGGTTAAAATGAACAAGATACATATATGTCAGCAAGCATTATAAGCTTAGCAATGAGGTTCCATGTACTAACAGGGGCAGAAAGGGAGCTCAGATCAATGTAGGCTTCCTGAAAGGGGTTTCTAGTACTTCTTCTGGGGACACAGCTTTACGCAGAATTCTCAACACAACAAATATCATCCATCCATGTCACCTTTGTATGCAAAGACACGCGAATAAGGTCAATACTTGCCTTACATCACTGAATGAGAGAAGCAGGTACCAAATAAAAAACAAAACTGGTTGCTGAAAGTGCCACATTTTGGCAAAAAGATCCCTCTAAGGTAATTACATGATGAAGGGGACACTTGCTACAACAATCCTATGTTTAAATCCGGCGCGACATCCTTTCAAGCCAGAACAATAACAGTAAGCATATTGTGAGAAAACAAAACCAAACACAAGCTAATTGTAGGGTTACAAGTAGCAAATCAATTCAACTGTACTGCATACATGCTCAGGAACAAGGATAAACCTGTTAAGTGCCAACTTCCGCTGCCAGCAAAGCACGAGCTTTACGTGTCAGGACGCGGAACTATAGATTCAAACTGCACGGAGAATTGCACAACGGCAAGGGTTTGAGTGACGACAAACCAGATTATGGCAGTATTTCACACCTTAAGCATCATTTATATGCTTATTTGCTTGTGTACATGATAATAATTTAGTATTATTACCTGTTTTGCCATCAATAACCCTTATGCAGTGGCCCTCGGCTTAGTCGCAGACATTCCTCTACCTGAAAAAGTCAAAATACTCAATAGAAATAGATAGAAAATGAAAAAAAAAACACATGCATTTATGTATTTTAAGTGTATTTCTATGAATAATATGAAGTGATAAAGCTTGTTATATTCATGATTGTACTAAACATGAATGCTGGCTCAGCTAAGCATCTGCTGCCCTGTCCAAACTGTAAAAATGTCTGCCATTCCATGTCGGTGAAATGGGGCTCTGTTTGAATGTTAATGCTTCACGCACAAGCTATTGTTGCGTTACTGGATCATGAAGACCCAGGCGTTGAATTCAGACTTCATGTAGCACATTAATGCTACACGGTCAACCAATATGCCTTTGAATTTAAGTTGGAAAGCAATTTAGCCCTTATTCGGCAATATAAGGGTGGGGGATCAACTTGAAAAACAACTATTCCAGGTCATATCATCTGAATTCATGCATTTAATGCACTTATAATCTTCTCTTTTGCTAAGCAATGACCAAAAATCTGCTTTCCCAGTCATATTTTGCACTTGCAGATGATTTTTCATTTTACCTATAGTTAGTTTAGGTCACAATATACCAAAAGATTTCCTTAACAAATTCAATGTAAAACCGACAACTTTAACGAAAAATAAAGTCAAACTTTTGCGCGTAGACACCCCCATACCCATACCTTTTCTTAAAAAGCATGCCAAGCCGAATGGATTTAAACAATACAAAAGATAGGTTATGCAGTATGTAAGAAAGAACTCGACGCGAATCAACGGTCACTGTTTTAAGGCCACCTTTTTACCGGCTGATCTCCAGTTGATGAGGGTTTCCCGCCATCTGTCAAAATCTCATGTAGTCTCCAACCTATAAGCAAAACACTGAATTTGTAGTATACAACAATGTTTTCCCTACCACATGCACACAGAAATATTTAAAAATAAAGTCATGGCAAGTGCCCATACAGAGAATTGTGTCTTCAAATAAATGACGTTCCATTCTTTAGAGGGTATAGCATTGAACACAAAAATGATTTAGTATATTGTAACCTGCACAAATTTACATAATGACCTACTTTTTCACCTACCATTTGCAGAAGAAAATTTCGTCATAATCCATTAGGTTGCGAAGTAAATAATTTAAATCCATAAAAAGCACAAGAAATTCTATGCTTTCACATCGTTAATTTTAGATGTCGTTGCTACAAAAGTATTGTCCAAGCACAAATGTGCTGACAATTGTATCTCCATCCAATGCGGCCGCCATTTTGACAGGAAGTAATCTCATTTTATTTTAACAAAAGCTATTTATTTTCATGAACAAGAAGATCAAATATCACCAAAATTAAATAGAAAAACTATTTTTATTTTAAATTATATAATATAAATAGCATGACATTCTAATTCGTTCATAAATTTAAAGATTAAGCAATCCACTTCCAGTTGTTGTTTTTGTTTCAAATGGCGGAAAAATCGTGACATTTAAACCACAACAAACTATTTATTTTGTTGCAATAAATATACATATAAAAATTACAAGGATATAAAAGAGATTGGAGAAAAGACTTAGGAAATGGATTATGTTTAAGAAAGTTGATGACAACATTGGATTATCTAGAAGGAGTATTATTAAATGGAGTATGTGAAATTGTATGATTTGACGGATTTATCCGGTTGCCGCATGAGCCGGGTTAAGAATTGCCTGACCGGATAAATCCGGTAGCCGCACAGGAAGGGTTAATATATCTGAATATTTAAATTTGAAGATTGTTGTTCTTTTGCACCCTCTTACAATGCCATTGAATTATATTGTATAGATAACTTTATATGGTTTGAATATTGTTTTTTTCTTTTTCGTCTCTAATTGTTGTAGTCTTCACAACTTGTTACAAAATTAATACTATTTATATTCTACTAAAATAAAAATGTATTTATATTCCTTTTTCATCTGTTAGTGCAATTAATACATACTTTTATTGTGTTTACATACTAGAAATGTCTTCTTTTTCTTTTCTTTTTTAACTGTCATATTTTTTGTATACTTGTTTTTCAAACTCAGAATTACATTTAGCAACTGAAGTTATACTTTAAATTTACTTTCATTATTTAGATAATTTATATATGTAGCTTATGCACCTGTTGTTCATATCAGATTGCATTATATCATTAAAACCCGTTGAAAAAAAAATTGAAAGTATAGTTTTTAAATCTGTAACTGTTCAATAAAGCCTTTTTTGGAGAAAATGATGTTCAAATTAACCCATACATGACCAGTGTCTGATCAAAGTGTTATCTGATAACAACAATATCTCAACATTGAATGTGCTTTATGGCAGAACAGAATGGGGTTTAGAAACCATATCACTAGGGGGTGTTGATAATAACAGATAAGAATTTATGATGACCCATGACAGGTGATTTTTGGTACCGGGTACTAGTAGAATAAATTGCAGAAAAGTGTACCTTGTCATAATTTATATCTGTTAATATTAATCTTAGGGATACAACTGCGAAATAATCTGTATTAACTTAATGAGATATAATTATACATATGCCCAATTCATAACTAAAAATGAATGGAATTTCCAATGAAAAAATATTTTAAATGCATGGCTTATAAAAAGGGGATACACACTCCTTAAGAATTTTCTCCAAACTTCTCCAAGTTCAAATACAAAATGCCTTTATAGAGACAAGAGCTCACAGATTGTGACAATGTCATTTTTCCAAAAGGTTGGCTCAGATTAAAAAAGGAAAAGTAGTATACCGGTATACCCTAATAACTCAAACCCAAAAGAATAGATTCGTTAATGAGTTATCATACTTTGTCATTAGTAAATTAAAAGCGTTAGAAACACAAAAACCCTGATTTTTCAATGTGTTTTTGTTGTGTGTTTTTTTCAATAGTATTTCAGCACTATATATAAAATGTGACATGCATGATGCAATTTAACAGTTAGGTGATAGCTTTTTAATCCTAAGGATGCTTGTTCAAACCTTTTTATTGTTCATGTACATTTGAATAGATTTTCAAAAAAATGATTTATACATTTCAGCTGTTCAAGCCAAATATAAGACACCACTGCCACCAACATCATTATTTCAAACTAATTCTTGGTCTTGCACTTCTCGCGGGCAATAGGTATCAGGTGTTTAAGCCAATTATATAAGACACAACCACCACCAACATCATTATTTCTAACAAATACTTGGTCTTGCACTTCTCACGGGCAATACATATCAGCTGGTCAAGCCAAAGATAAGACACCACCACCACCAACATCATTATTTCAAATTTCATACTTATTCTTGCACTTCTCACGGGCCTTACATATCAGCTGGTCAAGCCAAAAATAAGACACCACCACCACCAACATCATTATTTCTAACAAATACTTGGTCTTGCACTTCTCACGGGCCATACATATCAGCTGGTCAAGCCAAATATAAGACACAAACACAACTAATTTCATGATTTTAGACTATTTCTTGGTCTTGCGCTTCTCATGGGCAATACGTATCAGCTGGTCAGGACTCACATAAGACACAACCTCAATCAACATCATGATTTTATTTATTACTTGGTCTTGCACTTTTCACGGGTAATAAATATCTGCTGTTCAAGCCAACTATAAGACGCCGCTACCATCAACATCAGTATCAGACAATTACACGGTCTTGCACATTTCTAATGATAGTATCAGTTGGTCAAGCGAAATTTAAGACAAAACCACCACCAGCCTTAATTCAGACAATAGGGTCTTGCACTTCTTACCCGCAATAAGTATCAGCAGGTCAAGCCAAATATAAGTCACAAACACAACCAACATCATTATTTCAAACTAATACTTGGTCTTGCACTTCTCACGGGCAATACATATCAGCTGTTCAGCCCATTTATATAAGACACCACCACCACCAACATCATTATTTCTAACAAATACTTGGTCTTGCACTTCTCACGGGCCATACATACCAACTGGTCAAACCAAATATAAGACACAACCACAACCAATTTCATGATTTTCACGGTCAGCGGGGTTGTAATTCTCATGGGGGTAACACGGGGGTAACACGAGAAATGCAAGACTTCCGGTTTATCTTAAGAAATTCACGGTCTTGCAATTCTCACGCTAGTCCAAATTGTTGACGCTCTCAAATATTAAGCTACTCTTTATGGGAAATATTTGGAGCGTACAAAGAGGGAAAGACCAAAACAATGGTGGGAATTTTTCCTTCTTTGTCTATATTTTTGCGCAAGGATTTTGTGCGCAACATTCAAGCCCCGATATAAGAAACTTAATATCAACGGATTGCAATAATATTTACATACCTGTGTAGATAATTCATTTCTCGATAATGTTCCGTAAAAATTATGTAATGACACTTTGAATTTTGCACGCCTGATCAATTTAAATCCAACCACTATTCAATTTTTCAATATCTCTCGATTCGCTCGCTGATATAAATCGATAACACGACCTCGATGTAAAGCATCTGGTTTAAAGTGGGAGAATAAACAGCGTAAAATACAGTTTGCGTTCGTCTGTTGTGGTGCAGCGCGTTACATAGTAAACCGATGTTATACTTTTCTGGATTAATTTAGCATTGTTTTTTTTTCTAAATTGATAATTAAAAAGTTCTGAAATAAATTACATCTTTTATTTTTATACTGGACACAAATAATTATGATACAGATCGTACAGTATACCGTTCTCCTATGTAACGTAGAATGTAAGTAAATAAAACAACACAGACAGAGGTGCGAAAAAGACATGCATAAAAACTTGCTGAAACTTAGAACAGTGAATAGAAACTGCACCATATCTGTTTTGAACATATGCTTATTAAATCGACAAAGATTAGCATACTAGATCTAGTTAGGTAAAAGTCGGTGTTAAAAGCTCATGTTAAATAAAATTACGCGTACACGTTACACCGTAATGCTTTTTTTCTGATTGGTTCATATTCAAATCAGTTTCATGACATGGCTACAGGTCAGTGATTGTTTTGCGATTTAAGCAGAAGTTTAACTTAAGAATTTATGCCTTTCCAACTTCAGTTCGACGATATTTGAGGTAAATATGGACTTCTGAACTAAAACTGAATGAGTTGGTAATGTTATTTTGCAGTTTTACGCAAATTGGTGAAAATTTAAACTTTCTGGTTTCCAACACATTTTTTACTTTTTTCCGATAAGACGTTCCAAAGAATTTAGCCCATATAAAAAGTATCTCTAAATTCTTTGCGCGTCTTATAAAATCATAGGCGCTCGATGTCAATGACAATGTTTTTTTTATTTTTTTATTTATTTGTTTTTTAGTTTATTATAATGCATACACATACTAAGTTAATAACAATCTTCCGGCAAAACGTCTTCTTAATAAAAAGATAGTTCGACTTTGTACATAGATATTGACAAGGTAAATCAATCGCCATTTTCTACAGCAACGGAAGTGCGTCATTATGCATAATTAAAGCGCTGTCACCCCGCTCGCTTATTGAAATGCGCGCGCAGGCCGGGAACCTCGCTCTTCCTCTATCTACTTTCAGTTTCAACAGATACATCCACAGACGATGTGATAAGTCCTTGTAACTATTGTTTCACTCAATTAATGGGGCAATCAAAAAATATATTGTAAATTGCATACACATGAATCATTCCTTACCAATTGTTTAACTTGATTTCGTCTGCCATGGTGATTTCCAGATAAAAAATCAGCACGTCAAAAATCAAATCTGGCGCTTAGTGGCTATTATTGTGAATAATGAGCGAGGTTCCCGGCCTGCATGCTCATTTCAATAAGCGAGCGGGGTGACAGCGATTTTATTATGCATAATGACGCACATCCGTGGCTTTAAAAAATGGCGAGTGATTTACCTTGTCAATACATTGTGTCACACCGGTCTTACTTAATCTCCACGCAGAGTTGTCGTTCATTGCTCTCACATACAACTCTGCGAAAGGCTCAGCCCTCCATTTTGTCTATAAAATAGATAAAACCGAACAAACGCATTCAACGTATATTTGATTAGATATTTAAGATCGCATGCATTAAATTAAGAAATATGACTTTTAAATTAACGATGAATCGTGCAAAAACTTGCGAGTTTTAATGCAACTCTTTGGAACTAATTTATTGCCCATTTACGCAGATGGAATCATTCCACGCACTTCACAAATGTAAACAATTGAACATATTTTTTTTGAGTGACGTTAGGAATTGCTTCGAAGTGTGTATGTATGTTGGTTTCTTAACATAAAAAAACATATCAAATTTATAATAATGAATTAAGACTGATATAAGATATCATGGTATGAGATGGTTTTCTTTAATGCAGTGAATGCAATGTAACCGTCGTGCAAGAGATTGTTTAGTATTCTGTAACCTCAATGATGAACGCAGAAGGGGAAAGGAGGGACCGCTTAAATCCTTCAAGATAAGGATGTAATACTGTAGTGGCAGGGAGGTTGTTGCACATCACAATAGCACTTGGGAAAAATGAAAACTTATAATAATTTGCAGTGGTATGGATCTGTCTGTCTGTCTGAAAGAGAGGGGGTGCATGTGACGAGTGAATCTGGTGGGTCGCTCGATATATGATGGCAGCGGCACGGCTACTAAACCTTGAACAATTTTGAAAAAGATTATTAATTTAGTGTCATTTCGTCTGTCTTGAATGGTCTGCCAACCAAGTTCCTGTTGCATGGAGGTGACACTGTCATATGGAGAATATTTATGCTTGACCCAGCGGACTGCTCGACGCTGTACTTTTTCAATTTTTTGTATATTTTGTAAAGTGTGAGGACTCCATACGGAAGAAGCATATTCAACCTGTGGTCTAACTATTGTCTTGTATGCCAGCTGGCGAATGTTGGAATTTCTTGTCTGTATGTTCCTGCGTAGAAAACCAAGAGATTTATTAGCGTTATTTGTAATTCTTTTTATATGGGTGTTCCAGGAAAGGTCTTTTGAGATGTCCACACCTAAGTATTTTGCATTGACAACAGTTTCTAGTATTTGTCCATGGAGTCTGTAATTAAAAGAGAATTTTGTTTTATTTCTGGTTATGTTTAAAACTTGGCATTTACTTGGGTTGAACTCCATGTCCCAAAGATGTTCCCATTTCATGAGTTTATCTAGATCTTCTTGTAGAGTATTTGATCTAGTTATCAACGGAATGATAAAGAGATTTAAAAAATAATCTGGGGAATGCCGCGAGCGAACCATAACAATATAACGTCACGTCACGAACGGCGCTACCGATTGGCCTTCGCGTTATCCAATTAAAATCGCCGATACATTAGCCTGTACCTGTTGTATATTATAGTCAACGGAGTCAACAGTCAACGAGAAACCAGTTAAAATGTAATGTAACCGTCGTGCAAGAGATTGCGCAATCGGGACTCCTCGGACAATTCCGCCATGACGGCGATCGTGTATTTGGTGGAAGGATATGTCTAACGCCTCTAGGCGGAAGATATTACACCGAAAATATAGTTCGGGTTACACACCATTAAATTTGCACTAAATTAACTGATAATATAGATATAGAAGGACCAATATCTCTGAGGAGTAATATAATAGAATATTTGTTTCTGTTATTGTTAAACATTAGTTGTCATTACATACAAACTATTCAAATCTTAATTCAATGTTTAGAAAGCCAATTAGTTGTTTCTTGACGTGTAAACAACACCATTATTCAAACTTAAAGAACCAGTATTTCTTAAATTGCATTAATTATCGGTACAACATTGCGGATGTTCTGCAGGGCGACAAACTTTGAGATTTAATCCATATGTTTAGGTTCTATACCATAAACAATCGTACAACACTGTACAGTGGTACAGGGAAAACTCTTCGTTGTAATATAAGAAATAGTAAAATCCACTTAGATCCCCCCAAAAAAAATACATTATAGTGACAAGCCAGGCAGTCACAAACTGTATACAGACAAAAGCCATATGGCTCTCAGTGGGGTTTACTATTACCAGTATTGAGACTACTAAAGGGTTTCGCAGGATGGAATAAGTGGAGAGCTTGATTGAATTTGAAAATCAATTCTTTCTGTGCATTTGATGATGGCAAGCATACAGTACTTCTGGCAGATATTTTTTATATTTTAGCCTAGGCAACTTAATTCCAGATGCTGTTATTCTGGCCAGGCCGATACTCTTTAGCTGGGCAACCAAAACACTAAATATGGTCAACTGTGCAGGCAACAATTGTAACTAGAAGTGTCGCGGCAGAGGCCGACGCGTATCCCCATGCCGCATGTTTGACCCAGTAAGCATTTTAATGAACCTCGTGGTGAATATAATGGATCAGCCCTGTTTTAGCCTTTAGTGTAAATTGGTTATTCCAATACTGTGGAGACATCAATGACACCTATAAACAAGTTAAGAATACAGTTGTTTATGCCCCCGGTAGGGTGGCATATAGTTTTTGAACTGTCCGTAAGTCTGTCTGTCTGTCCTTCCGTCTGAAAACTTTAACATTGCCCTAACTTTTGCAATATTAAAGATAGCAACTTGATATTTGGAATGCATGTGCATCTCAAGTAGCTGCACATTTTGAGTGGTGAAAGGTCAAGGTCATCCTTAAAGGTCAAATATATGGCTTTAAAGCAGCGCAATAGGGGGTATTGTGTTTCTGACAAAGACATCTCTTGTTTTTAATTGAAAAACCAAAGACATTGTTGGAATTTGACTTATTTAAGGCATCGTGTATACATTTTAAAACTCAATTTTCCACAATATTAAACAACTTTTTGAAAGGCACCAATAAAAGCTCCTCCATCCCCTATGCACGCTAAACCAAGAATCAGTTTTTTTATAAGATTATCCTTCAAAATGGGCAAAAGTCCGGGGCAATACTGTCAAAATGCCCTTTAACAACTCTTGTGACATGCAGCTGTAGTATATTTTCTCTGTATTTTGTTTTAACAGCGAAACACATAATGGCATCATCACAGATGTATAGCTCAGAATTCATTTTATACTATATAAATATGTTATGTGGTCTTATTTATACAAAATAACCTGGATATTTATGAAAAAACACCATCTCCCTGTAAAGAGAGATGGCATTTGTTCGCCATAAACATGTATATATTCAGTAAATTGTAAGCAACAAACATGAAAAATTCAGTCCCCCAGTCATCGAGTTTTTAAAGAGTTCAACTTTTCTTAAGTAATAATGCATCAATGTTGATTCTAACAATCTAAAAGGGTAGTCATTAATGCCTAAACAGTTTTGCTTTCCAGAAGCAAGGACGTCAAACACAAACTTAAAACCATTTAGAGTCTTAATTATTAAACAAGAGGGCCATGATGGTCCTGTATCGCTCCACTGCTGAAAAAAGGCTGAAACAAATATTCTCGGCATGTGCAAATACTTAAATATAGGCCCTATTTAAGCACATGTTCACTTTTGTGACCCACTGGGCTGGGTCACATTTAACCCCAGGGGCATAATTTGAGCAAACTTTGTAGAGGACTACTATATCTCACTACATACAAAATGTGGTAGCCCTAGGTCCTAGAGTTAAGGACAAGAATATTTTAAAAGTTTTCACAAAATAAGCAAGATATATATATAAATGTTCAATTTTGTGACCCGGTGGTCAGAGTCAAATTTGACCCAAAGGGCATTATTTAAACAAACTTGGTAGAGGACTATAAGATGCTACTGCATACCAAATTTGGTAGCCATAGTCCGAATGGTTTTCGACAAGAAGATTTTTAAAGATATTACAAAATAGGTGCTTTATAAGCGTTAATTCAATTTTGTGACCCCTCGGGGCAGGGTCCAAGTTGACCCCAGAGGCATTATTTGAACAAATTTGGTAGAGATTTATTTTAGATGTCACTACATACCAAATTTGGTAGCATAAGCCCAATGGTTATGGACAAGAATTTTTGCAGTTTTCACAAAATAGGCATTATATTAGCATATGTTCAATTTTGTGACCCCCGGGGCAGAGTCAAATTTGACCCCAGGGGCATAATTTGAACAAATTTGGTAGAGGACTATTAGATGTCTCTACATACAAAATGTGATAGCCCTAGGATCAATGGTTATTGACAATAAGATTTTGAAAGTTTTCACAAAATAGGCCTTATATAAGCAAATTTTCAATTTTGTGACCCCTGGGGCAGGGTCAAATTTGACCCCAGGGGCATAATTTGAAAAAATTGAAAAAGGTTCACCCCAGGAACATTCCTGAGAAATTTCATCAGAATTGGACCAGTAGTTTAAGAGAAGATGTTTAAAGGAAAAGTTAACGCGCGGACGGACGCAGGCGCGACGAACACAGGACCATGACATAAGCCCCGCTTGTCTTTGACCAGTGGAGCCTAAAAGATATTCGGCGTATATCCTGATTTTGTAATATAGTACGAAAAATAACAATTTTATTTGATTCTGTAGTAGAAACAAAGAAGAACCCTTTTCTTTTCAAAGTAAAAGTTTTATAATTATTTTTATTTTATTTATTTTTTTACATTTCATTATTCAATATAGTACATACAATGTATACATGTATATGATCATACAACAAAGTGATTGTACAAAGCAATAAAGTTCAGACATGTTATACAAGATATGCTAATATATATACTTTTTTTGGTTTCCTTAAGATTAAGAAAAAAAAAACTGGGTTAATATGTTTTTTCTTTGGTTGTTTGTGATAGGTGTTGTTTTTTTTTAAAAGAGAAAAGAAAAGAACAACAGAAGAACAGTTATGAAAAATGATGAGTTGTATGAAGTGGGAAGAAAGCATAATGGACATGTGTGTTTTGTTGTATATTCACAATGATCTTATAAGATTGAAAAATAATATACACAACTATTTTTGAAAGATAAACTAACATTAGAGTAAAATGTATATAAGTGGACAAACATTATGAGAATTTTATCAGATTCCATTTTTGTTCAAAGATTTGTAATGTGTCATTACTGAGGGCTATTTCTTTCTCAATCTGGATTTTTAGTTTAGGACTATGGACAAAAACAATTAAAATTTGGTACTTGTTTTTTTGTACTTCATGTTAAAGATAAAAGATGTTTAAAGGAAAAATTAACGCGCAGACGGACACACGCACACACAGCGAACACAGGACCATGACATAAGCCCTGCTGGTCTTTGGCCAGTGGAGCTAAAAAGATATTCGGCGTATATCCTGATTTTGTAATAAACGGCCACCGGAAAAACTTTGCGAAACCGAAATTTCGCAAACTTAAGTACCCTTTTTCTTAAAGATTTGCTACTTTGAGACATAGTATGCGATAAAAGTCTTATCGTTGATTAATAATTGGTTATTTTCACTCAAAAAACGCGTTTTCTTCACTATGAAATTTATAAGCAAAGTTGGGGTTCCCATGGGATTTTTGCATTTTCCCATGGGATTTTCGATTTTCCCATGGGATTTTTTTTCCCATGGGATTTTTTTTCTCCCATAATTTGCAAATGGGAGAAAAATCCCATGGGATTTTGAACATTTTAAAAAACGTGTTTTATTTGCGTTTGCAAGTATTTTAACGTTATTTAAGGACTGTATATTGGTTTTATGCCAATTATATATAAAAATATTTAGTAATAAAAAAATCCCATTTTAAAATGGGAGAAAAAAATCCCATGGGATTTTTTTCTTATTTTGAGAGATTAATTCATGAAACTTTCAAAAACATCATATTTTATGAAATGATGAACAACTACGATATTTTAATGCGTTTAGTCGTGTTTACAAAAATAACAAAAAATCCCATGGGATTTTTTTCTCCCATGGGATTTTTTCTCCCATGGGATTTTTTTCCAATGGGATTTTTCAGTTTCGTAAGCCGAATAAGTTTCTTAATGCGAAAAACAACAATAAAGGAAATAATAATTATAATTTTGAATAATAAATTTAATAATATAAATAACATGAATATTTTTAAAATGAGTTACAATTAAAGGTTTATGCTAGTAGAACTTATCATTTCTTGTTCGAGCAGATGGTTGAGTTCAATTGGTGAGTATGCCAGCTTAGAACCAGTATAAATGCATCGCAGACAGACAACGCTGTCATACTGTACACACCGCTGAGTAACAATCTTTATTGCATTTCATTTTGCAACAGAAAATAAACTCCGTAGTATAATTGATCTTATATATGCCCTCTGCTTTTGAAAGCGTGCAACACATTAACATAACAATAAGTCCATGCCAAAAACTATGTGCAAATTCCATTCAAAGCTATATACACATTATAAAGGTCAGATGACCCGCGTCATGCGAAAATGGGTCTTATGTCATATGCGGCCGAAGTTGGTCCATCCTAGCTTGTCCAACCGCGCAGTCTGGTCAGGTACTACGCTGACTGATATATAAAGTCAAGCCATGATTCGTGGTCTCATATCCAAACTCGGTAGCTCCTGTGCGAAACTTTCACCGGAAACGACGGCACCGAAACGGGCGCTCGAACTTTGCGGATGCGCATTATATGTTATATATAATAGCGCGATGTGTTTTTTCTTGCCTCAAATTAGTAAGCCCAATCAGCGTTTTATTGTGTTCTTTGCTTCTACTATTAACAAGAACTTCAACTGATACGAACATGAATTTTATTTTAATATGTTTATTTAATGCTCGGAAAACTCATTGTATATTTAGACTACTACTTATAAAACAAAGTCGGGTTTTCAACATCTGTTTTCGGCATAAAAATTGTTATTCCAAACCAGATTTTACGCACTTTACTGTACAAAATACCGTTAGGGCCACCGTGGTTACTCATTAAAATCCAGAGGGCGAGAATGCGAGAACGCGAAAGTACGATGACGACAGTGCGACAATACGATGGCGACAATGCGTTCGTACGATTGCGAAAACGCGCTAGTACGATGACGACAATGCGACAGTGCGACAATACAATGGCGGCAGTGCGATAGTACGGGGGCGACAATGCGATTGTCATATCGTACTGTCGCCGTGGTATCATCGCAATGTCGCCATCGTTCTATCGCATTGTCGCCATCGTATTGTCGCACTGTCGCCATCGCATTTTCGAATTGCCGCCATCATACTATCGCGTTATCGCATTGGCACCATCGTACTATCGCACTGTCGGCTATCGCCATCGTATTGTCGCACTGTCGTCATCGTATTTTCGCACTGTCGTCATCGTATTATCGCACTATCGAACTGTAGTATTGTCGCCATCGTACTATCTCACTGTCGCCATCGTATTGTCGCACTGTCGTCATCGCACTGTCTGATTGTCGTCATCGTATTATCGCGTTCTCGCATTGTCGCCATCGTACTATCGCATTGTCGCCATCGTATTGTCACCCTGTCATCATCGTATTGTCACATTGTCGCCATCGTACTATCGCGTTCTCGCGTTCTCGCCCTCTGGATTTTAATGTGTAACCACGATGGCACTAACGGTATTCCGTAATACTGCTAAAGCACAGTATGATTAGGTCACTCCCAATGCTCAAATCTCTATGTCTATTTTAGTAACAACACATGTCTTTGGAAGGATATTTAGGTAAAAGTTACATCATTCGTGGTGAATATTTACATTATGACTGATGCTTATTCTAATTTGCTTTATGACAATTCCAACATGCTTGTTGTCTATTCGTTTATACTTGATGATTGCTGCAACATTACATCATTCATGAATAATATTTACATTATGCGTGATGTTTATTCTAACATGCTTCATGACAGTTCCAACATGCTTGTTCTCTATCGGTTATACTTGTTGATTGTTTCAACATGCTTGGTGACTATCCAATGTTTGTGTGTTCATTATTCCTGAAACCAGTCATAATCGGTTTTGCCACTAAGCGTCATTAACAACGGCAGTTAGCAACAGGCAGTAAGCAGAATGCAAGTTACTAAATTATGACATCAGGTGGCGCGCGTTTATTTTCCGTATGTTGAATAAATTACTTTTCGGAAAAAAAAGCGAAAACATCCGAATCATTTTGACTAGTAAACTGAATAAGCTGAATTAGTTCCCTTCGTTATATAATCTCCATTAAACTAAATACGTTCATTATTGCCATGAAGACCAGTAAGTTTACAAAATGAATTGACTGCCGTGAATGTTTTTGATATTTGTAAGATGCAATTGGCACTCAAGAAATTATACATGTATTTTATTCAGAACATAACGGGGCTGATGTGTTGGAATTGTGGCCCTTCCCTAGTCCAAATAATTACAGTAGACGTAATCTACCGATGTGCATTGCATATCGACCTCATATTTATAAAGTAGCCCAAACCCCCATTGCCACAGACCTGTGCGTGAAACTTTCAGATTTCTCTAGTCTGTTTACCATGCTATAATTACAATTTATATAAACACATATTTATCATTTTATGACTATATAATGTCTGTGGTATACAGAGAAACCTGAAAGTTACAAGTACTCGTGTCTAGTACTGTACAACTATTGTACTCCTCGTTGAGAAAACAACTACTTCATCTACATGTATTAAAATATCATAAAACATAATTTTCAATCAAGTTGGAAAAAATCAATAAATAAATGTCATATAAACAGGTTTGTCATGAACGTTGACGTCGCTCTTGGTTACCAGAAAAATTCCCACGCACGGATTTCAACCGTCATTGTTTACAATCAATTAAGTGCATAAGTACTTGAATTTGTATAGTGTTTTTTAAAAGTGTCCAGCTACAGGTGGTTAGCGTGTGGCTATAATACTAGTTAGTGAAAACATATTTTGGAATGATAAGTAATCATATTATAACGAAAAATCAACTTTTCTTAAAAAAATAAGTTAAATATATATTCAACAAGGTATCCAACTCGAAATCATCCGAAAACGGGATGCATCGTTTTAAACAGCCATTACTTCATCAATTTTGCAGCGATTTTTACGATCTTGGTCTAATTCAACGCAGAAATAAATTTCCTTTCTGGAAATGTATATGTCTTGCAATATTTTTACAAATACTGGGTCAACTTTTAAAAAATAACACGATACACAACTCGCGTGACCCAGCTGTGATCGATCAGACAGTATTCATGACTGAAATCTTCACGGGGAAATGGGCATTTTCCCTGCAAAGTTCACGAACCTCGATACCATAATTCAATAAAACGTATAAAAAAAAACATTCTTACCGTGCTTGCCGTAGAATTATGCATCAAAACTAACTGTCCAGCGCATTTTCAAACCTTTGTTTACATACATTTCAACCAACTGACATTTTAAACACAAGAGTGATTTCATTGCTCCAATGCGGAGTTGTGTCTTTACAACTGGAGATTTCATTCATAAATACGGTCTGATCGATAACAACTGGGTCAAGCGAATTATGTATAGCTTTATTTCTTAAAATTTGACCCAGCATGTGTAGAAATATAACAATATATATACATTTCCTAAAAGGAAATTCATTTCTGCGTTGAATAAGACCGGGTCATGAAAATCGCTGCAAAATTAATTTAGTAATGGCTGCTCAAAACGATGCACCCCGTTTTCGGATGATTTCGAGTTGGATACCTTGTTATATATAAAACGGTAGTGATTTTTTTTATATAGAAAATTTGATTTTTCGTTTTAATATGATTATTTATCATTCAAAAAGATGTTTTCACTAATTATTATCATTGCCACACGCTAACCACCTGTGTGTCCAGCACGTGTGCCGGGAGAACAGGGCTTAATGTATTTTTTGTTAAGCTCTATAATATTTATATCCAATCTGTATGAAAAATGTCGGTGAACATTATTCCGGTGTTAATTTTTGAAAATATTGAGGCATTCGTTAATTATGGATCTAAAACGGAACATTAATCCGCAAAAAAAACACCGGGCATATTGCATATTAGATCGGACACATGAAATTATTTCGAAAGAAAGCAATAAGAGTTTCAATTCTACATGAGTAAGTCTCGCTGTGCACGATTACGCTCTTACTGCTCGTATATATTTGACTCTTGGCAAATACCTAGTGTTTTATTTTGCTTAATCTAAATTGTGTCATGCATCTATATGTACTTAAAGCAGCATGACCAACAGCTCTTTCATATGTGAAAGAGATTGACACGAAATACCTACCCATCTATAATAAAGTTTATATGTGCACTTCAATATTATAGTTTTAAAGCATTTTATGTGGTGCAATATAAAAGTACTCTAGTAAATTTGAAATTATGTAATCGATTTCCTCTCAACATACATGCAAAGTTCCAGATAACTTTTTCAGCAAAATCTTGGTTTACACTCTATAATAATCCAGCCTTAAAGTCTATTATTAATTCTTTTTTTTCAGGTAAATATAATTTTTGGCACATCCGCATTTAGGTTTATAGTCTAAGAAGAGCTAATGACAATTGCCGGGTTACAGCAGACTTTTTGCGATAAAAGGACCAGATAATGGAAAACGTTCGGCTTTTCGACTGTTGTAAAGATGGTCTGTTATTCATAATAACGTTAAAGTGCTGTTGATTTCATAATTGTAATGAGGGCCTAGACGAGTGGGAACTCATTGATAAAATGTTTACATTATATGCATTGATATTGAGTTTTACGCATGATCACACATTTTGAATTCTTATTTTATTTTTCCAATGTGTAACCGTACGCACAGAATTTAAGTCTACTTTTTTACTAAATTTAATTCAATTTTTTACGACTTTAAGCGTCTTATCTGGAGCTCTGCATACATGCATTAGTAGCATATATTGAAATATATCCATAGACTTTCTTTGGTTATTGAAGGTAAATTACTGTACAAAAATTATGGTTAGTCATTAACCAAAAAAAAGTTAAGTCTACAAACACGCGGTTAATTTCGGTTCAGTAGCAAATATCTTACAAAGGTGCGCAACTTCTCCTATAACATAAAATTTCCGTTATACGCCGTAAATTTCCGTAGTCCTCCGTAGCATTTCGGAATGACTGTCAATTGACATCATTGTATCATGCATGATAGTATGTTGCTTTGTGCTTGGGTGAAACTCACATCTTACCATCGCGTTAATTTATTAAACGCATTAATATTTGATTTCATTATGCACTGCGCCTATTGCACAAGTCCCTCTGCACAAACCAACATACACATATGCAGCATGCAATTAACGAACAAGAATGTTGCATCTGTACACATGCATGATACCATTAAGCAGAATGTAAATAGACATTGGACATCAGGCAAGATGTAAGTGTCATCAAGCATGAAAAGGTGTCTACATACTAATTGAAAGTACCATCAAGAATCATGACACAGTCACAAAGAAGGATGTAATTTTTACCTAAATACCCTTCCATATTTGTCGGCACTGTGTGTTTGCTTAATTTCACTGAAGAACGTCTACTGGTAAATCTTACAAAAAAAGTGATAAATAAGACTGAGTAGCAATTTTTTCGGCGTTGCTGTTTAACGTCAAATTTGGCCTTTCAACGAACTTCTTAAAAGCCCATTGAATTTTAATGAAGAAGTTTCCCGCTTGTAGGTCCGAATGAATTAAATCAAATTTTGCAATTGGCAATTTGATAGAAATCCCCATAAAACATTGCACATAGCTTTCTGAAATAAACAGGCCACATTGAACGCATTCACGATATCCAACAGCTCTCTTTGCAAAGACCTATCTAGTGTTTCTTGGCCGTGTAAGATCTATAATTAGAACATCGTCACCTAAACATCTACTAATAGAAGAGCATATTTTGGGGAAACAAATTCAATAAGAGTATAAAACGTCCACGATCAATAATGTGTAGTTTGTTAAAGATATCACGGCAGTAAAAACATAGCACTTTAAAGAGACCACAATCTGGTACATTTGGTCAATTGTTGCGTCCGTGGCGGACAATACATTTTTAAAAAGAAAGCGTACAAAAAGCAAACACAAAGTTCTTCGTAAGCTTGTTTTAATCTTAAAAACACATAATCGACAGTCATTCCAGTCAAATACAATACTAACAGTCAGCACTCTAGAGATCAAAATTGCGGATATAAATATTTAATTCAGGGATATCAAGTGTATCAAGTTCGAATTCCGGAAAAAATAGCCGGTAGTCTGGGGCATTAGGTCCCTTACAGGGATAAAAGGTAAATCCCCGCCCGAGCCGTAGCTAACTGATTTATTGTAGTCTTTCTAGTTGCAATTTCTGGTGAGTACAATGCGGAATATTACGGATATTTGCAACATGTCGAAGATTTTCGGAAAGTAGCGAAGAGGTTTTCGTCAGTTAATATTCATGTCCGTGCCGGCCGCTAACTTATCAGAATCAATAAAAAAGAACCAGGAAAAATCGGTACCGATCGCAAATTTCCGGAATTCCGATAAAGCTTCAACATAATTTGTTCTCAAATGATCGCGTACTCGAACGAATCTGTAATTACGCCTCCAACTCCCTTTAAATCTCATCGGACGTACATTGATCTCAAAATCTATCCTTGACGACTCAAATCATATTTCCTGAATAGTTTGGCCTATTGACGTCCCTGTAATTATAACAATGGTCTTTTGGATAAACACCGCTAAGTTGTTGCAATATAATAACCGTTTAAAATAGTTACCGGTTTTCATTTAATAAAATGATTAAGTCATATTGGAGATTTCAGCGATTGCCAATATTTTGCTTTTGTTTCTCATAAGCATATGGTGCTTGGTATCTGCTATTGACTCCTATGTAGATTGCAAATATTACATAACCCTTACAGCGGCCGAGCGCAGATATCTGCATTTGGCCGCTAAAAAGAAAAATCTTTGCGCATTAATTTAATTCAAATCTCATTATCATAATCAAAATCATCATCATCGTCGTCGTCGTCACTACTACCACCACCACCATCATCATCATCATCATCATCATCTTCTTCTTCTTCTTCCTCCTCCTCCTCCTCATCATCATTAACAACAACAGCAACACCAACTTAACATCATCATCAAACAACAATAAACATCGGTAGCATACAATGTGCTTCATCAACCATACATAATTATATGCGTTAAAACACCATAATAGAACAGCATGAATGAAGCTGTCTATTACTCTTTTATATTTCCTATACCAATATTTTTTTTCGTTAATTGAAGGACTAGTTGAAATCTTCTATAAAAGCCCTCCCACCCCCCCCCCCAAAAAAAAATAAAAAAAATAAAACATAATAATAATAACCCTAGCAAACAACATTAAACATAGGTTAGTTAGTATACACTGTGCTTTAGCAACCATGCATAATGAATGTTTATGACTTCGGACCGTTGTGATCAAATTTAAAAAAGCAAGATGGTATGTATGCGGCACACAACACATAGATAATTATAGTTTTATACCTTAAACGTAGTTTATCAAAATAAAGATAAGTTATTATCTATGTAATACTTAAATTAGGTTTATAACGTATGCATATTTGTCTAAAACTTGTGAAATGTGATTCGTAAGCCGACGACAACATTATCATTCGGACCCTTCTCCCCACCTAACAATCGAGATTAAACACCTGTGGAGATCCCGATCTTATCAATGAATAAACCGGTTCAATGATGTCAAGTCAAATAAAACATACTATTACTATCCAAATAAATATCTATCAAAAAATGTAAATTGATATACCTACTTAACTAAAACTAAACTTAAACGATTAGCAAGAAAAATATATAAAGAAGAAGCAGGCAAAGTAGACAAATTAATTGTAACATATGTTTTCTCAGTCTCCCACTGTTGAACAATATAAATAGTATTTATCGCCACCCCAAAAGGGATCTTTATCACACGTTTGGCTCAACTAATATATAATTGTGACAGGACAAACTGTCAACAAATACCTTGTTAATGTTTTATACATAACTCCAATCAAAGGTCAACTTCCAAGGAAACTGCGGCATGTTAAAACTGTTGATTATGACAAAATGTTGTTTAGTACAAATCAGTACAATAGCGTCTGTTATGTGGCCTATACTAATCCAGTTAAATAAAACTTTAATCGCAGAAAAGTTTAGATTCTTTACACCTTTAAAGGGGCCTTTTCACAGATTTTGGCATTTTTTTAACTTATTCATTAAATGCTTTATATTGATAAATGTAAACATTGGATCACAAAAGCTCCAGTAAAAAATCAAGAAAAAAAAAAAAAAGGAAATGTACATTGCCCGGAGCAGGGTTCGAACCAGTGACCCCTGGAGTCCTGGCGGAGTCCTGTAGTATAAACGCTTATGCCTACTGAGCTATTCCGCCGAGTACACATTCTCGACGTATTTTATACCTTATATAAGCAATCTTCGTAGTTTCACAAAATTTAACGACAAAAACAGAACTCTCCAAATTATTCAATCGTTTCGCGTTGCAACGCTTTATAATTTTTAGGTTTTAAAATCGTCAAAAGATGCATATAATGGCTATATTAGAGCATGGTTAATGTTCAGTATTACTGTTTCCTCACAAATATCATAACTAAAACGAAAACTTACGAATCTGAAACAACTTTTTTCAATTTTGTCAATTTACCAAAGCGTGAAAAGATCCCTTTAAGAAAATATATATAACAGTTCTTTCCTGTTTTAACAAAATGATACATTTAAAAATAAATTATGAAGCATCGCTAGCAATATTAGAAAGAGAAGTAGAAGGAGAATTATTATCAAAAGTAGCAGTAGCAGCAGCAGCAGCAGTAGCAGCAGCAGCAGTAGCAGTAGCAGAATCAGTAGCAGTAGCAGTAGCACTAGCAGTAGCAGTAGAAGTAGCAGTATCAGTAGCCGTATCAGTAGCAGTAACAGTAGCAGCAGCAACAGCAGCAGAAGCAGCAGCAGCAGCAGTAGCAGTAGCACTATCAGAAGCAACAGCAGCAGCGGCAGTGGCAGCGGCAGTGGCAGTGGCAGTAGCAGTGGCAAGTAGCAGTGGCAGTAGCAGTGGCAGTAGCAGTAGCACTATCAGTAGCAGCAGCAGCAGCACTGGCAGCGGCAGTGGCAGCGGCAGTGGCAGCGGCAGTGGCAGTGGCAGCGGCAGCGGCAGTGGCAGCTGCAGTGGCAGCGGCAGTGGCAGTGGCAGCGGCAGCGGCAGCGTAGCAGTAGCAGTAAGAGTAGCCGAAGCAGTAGCAGTAGCGGCTTTTTGCTTTTTTGTTTTAGAAGTGTTTGTCGTATAAGAAGAACGCAAGGAAGACAAATTAATTGTAACATGTGTTATCATAGTCTCCGTTGTAGTAGTATTTGTTGTATCTACACAGCCATTTTTCAGTCACCTGAGAGACATGTTTTTATAAGAGATTTAATTGTGGACCAATACATCGTGTATTAATATCAGTGTACCCACTGGGACACCACATGGGGCGAGGATTAACAGATAAACTAGGCCTTCAATTAATTATGCGCCTAGAGGCAAACAATACTATAACTTACTGATAATTTTAGGATTGGGATGTGTTTGTATCTTATTTGAAATTAGCTAGCTTAATTCAAAAACTAATTATAGCCTCAATATTATCACAAGAACATCATCACATATGCATTGTGCAATATATAATCATATCACCATCACAATATGCCAGAGCGTTAGTATTTATTGTGCATACATATCCTACAGCAACATTTACAAAACTTATTACAAACCAACCGCCCAAGCTTTAATTAAGATTGATTTCAATTTATATTATGACATACATTAAAGATCACTGTCAATTAATTAAAAAATAGCTTGATGCTTCGTACTCAGCGATTTAAATAAAAGAAACGTTGCGTACACAATAATTGGGGTTAATAAAAAAAGTCTGCAATTAAAATAATCAAATTTAAATAATACTAGATTTAGTTTCAAATTGTCGCTCAAAAAATGTATCAGTTATATCAGTTACTAGGGAATCGATTTGTTTAATCTCCGCAATCAAATAATAATTATGGTGTTTGTATGACAAATTAATAGCTATTCGTCATTGAATGTATGATACTCATAAAATATTGAAACAATAACCACAACAACAACAACATATGTGATTATGTATATATCTTCTTCAGATACTCTGTGTCATACTTTCAAAATTATCCTCATAAGATTCATAATAATAAAATAAACACTATTGCAATCTTAGTAAAAACCAACTTAGCCGTTATGCTAATGATTTTATGTTCAGTATGCGTGTACATTTCAATATTATATAACAACAAGTGTTCACAAATACCTATGTTTAATAAATATTAAAAACATGAGAACCAATGAAGGTATTTCATTTTAATAGACTAGTTTTACCGTGTGTGTACATTCATATAAAATCTTTTGAAAATCACACTTGAGATAATGTCTTTAGGTTTTGCTATTTCTAATCGATTTGAACACCATAAAACCACCGTATTTTCTCTTACATTCTAAATTTTCTTACATTTCCTTTTTAAGCCAAAATATTTATGTTTTTATGATTCTTAATTTTCGGACATACGGATTTTCGTACAGTCAGTTAAACAGCGCTATTTTTATCAGATTTTGACCCTGTTTTTGCTTATCTGATGACCCTTCGGTCATGCATTTTTACAACCGGATTAAAGTAATAAAACAGAATCATGCCTAAGGGCAATCGACCATTACATTTGCGTACTTGGGTAAATTACCTTGTAAACCTCTAATAAGCAATGGTTCCTTCCAACAGCGTTTGAAATGATATCGTATTAAGAAAGCCAAACGTTTATTGTTTTTACTTTTTATATATTATTTCAGTTGATTGCAAAGCTGTTAAGTTGCATTTTTAAAGTAAAGAACGAAGGGAACAACACAATAAAATTATGTACACTGATGTATTATTTCTACTTCAATTAAATAATTGACAAACAAACATAACACACTTGTCTCTAAATATTTTTCGTATTTAAATTTTCCAACACGAAAAACAATATCTTTAAGTGAACGGAAACTTATAATTATTACGGCATATAGTAAAAGCAGAGTTGTCTGAACCATAAGTAAAATAAAAAATAAAAAATGACACAGCTTATTTTTCCCTCAAGTGTTAATGATAATATAGATAAACAATTAAAAATACATAAAGTCAATTGTGTTGATTACTCGTTATTGAAATATTGCAATGCCAATTATAAGACATCTGATTAAAAACAAAATGTATGGTGGAATACCTAATCTGGAAATACAAACTAATGATACTATTAATGCAACAACAACAATCACATCTTTTCAAGCGCAATCAGAAAACTGCTACAGCTTTGTATTAACAAACATAAATATGTTTGTGCTTATAGATTTAGATAAACTTCAAATCTTTAAGCGTGCTATGAATTGAATATAATTTATATTTAAAAGTTTTGCTACTCTGTTGATAACTAGCAACAGCAAAAAGGACGATACCATTTTTTATCATCTAATTTTATTTATATTTCATTGTTTATTTGTTTATGATCACAAGGATTGTTTGGATAACAGAGTGTGTCTAGATATACCGGTACCCTTAAAAATATTTTTATGAATTGCAATTAAGCGTAGAAATTAAACAGGCCCTAATACAGACACCATTTTTATCGGAATGCGATCATAGTTTCAATAGCAACTCGTAACGCTTTTTGGATTGAATGTGTAATGACTACTTTTAGCGACAAATTGACTTGGTCAAATACTGCATCTTAAACGGATAAATAAAATTGAAACCATTTAATTTCAATATCATCAACATTATTATTTAGTTATTAATACATTAAGCAGCAAACTCTATTAATCAAAAAGATTTGATATAACATCCGAATTCACTGCAAAAATGAGCTGAGCGATAGGTTTTACGGTTGTTGAAATTGTTCATGATGAGAATGACGATGACGACGATGATGACGATGACGACGACGAGGAGGAGAACAACGAAGATAACAATGACGATGATGATGATGATGATGACACTGATGATGATGATCACGACGATGACGACCATAACGATGTTGTTGGTGATAGTGACGATAATGCTGCTGCTGTTGCTGATGACGATGCTGCTGCTGATGATGCGGTGGATGCGGAGGAGCAGGACGAGGACGAGGGCGACGACGACGACGACGACGACGACGATGATGATGATGATGATGATGATGATGATGATGATGATGATGATGATGATGATGATGATGATGATGATGATGATGTGATGATGATGATGATGATGATGATGATGATGATGATGATGATGATGATGATGATGATGATGATGATGATGATGATGATGATGATGATAATGATGATGATGATGATAATGATGAGATGATGATTATGTTGATGATGATGATCATGATAACGTTGATAACGATGATGTTGATGAAAATAACGATACTGTAAGTAGTAAATTAACTCATTAATTGTTATTATAATACACAAGCACATGCTAATGGATCTGTATCCGCAAGGCGGTCAAATGAAAACTCACTTGGTATAAATATGAAAAATTGAATCAAAATATCATAATGCGGAGTGTTAAAATGTGTTCAAATCTAGCGAAATTGTTGCAGTACTTTTCTACCGAAACCAATGCTTAGCCCAGTTATTTTAAAAATAATTTCAAAATACCACGATACACGTCAATTGGCTAACAAATACATTTGTAAGTTTAACCTCACTCAAAAACAGTATTTATTGAAGACAGGGCGTCAACAATGTCCGAGTTTCTTCAACGTAGCTTAAGTACCTAAAGTACCTTTCCGTTTGATTTATCGCAGGATCCTGGGTCCGCACCCACAGTCTTTTAAAGTGTCTGCATAAAAAAGATAATAATTGTTGTTTGTAATAATCTTTGACAGCTCATAAAAACATGTAAATCCTCAATTCGTAGAGTTTCAGTATGATTTCATTTATTTAAAAAATAAAGACGGTTAACATATTTTATACACACATATATTAGTAGCTATACGCCATATAACATAGGACATAATGTATATTATAAATCAAAGCGCTGAAGGCACTTTAGTTGTTCGCTGTTGTCGTCCTTGATTAGCTTGTTCGCATTGCATATGCTTATCATTGTGCACAGGCTAATCTTATTTGACGTGCATTAAGCCTCGTTTTTCCATGAAATCAGCCAATATGTGCATATTTTAATGATAAACACTAGACTGGCCAATGGCGTTTACAAGCTGGTATATACATTCACTGCTAGAGCAGAATCATTTGTCGTCTGCTGCAGACAGGCAGTGGTAATCGTTCCTAGCAGAGTGAGTTGTGGTTCTTGCCGTACTTAAGTCTTCTTAGCACCTACTGATTTGCATTTATTACCCATTCTCTTGAAACGCCGACTAATAAAGTGCGATAAACCGCCTTTAAGCACTTGGCACATTAACAAATAAGAACATTCCACACCTAACCGAGAACCGACGTCTTTAATCGCGAAACTATTACCAGAAATTGAATACCGCCAGAAACAACAATGAGCTCACTTCGATTAAATATAAATACACTATATTCTTTGCGTCCTAAGCAATCAAACATATCAACCGAAAATACCAGCGAATACAGTATTATATATGACATCGATCTTATATATCGCCTCAGACATGCGAGAGCGCCACGATGAGTGAAGAGTGTGTGTATGAGAGTTTGTTTACAGGTCCTACTGGCCTCTTCACGAGATTTGTGTAGCCCGACCTGAATGATGAATGAAATGGATGTAGTAACAGTTATATGAACACGATATATCCGTACCAATATCCATGTGAGCATATACTAATAATAATTAATTTTTTAATCGCCATAAGCTTGAAAATAAACGTAAATAGATACAACAAAGACCAATTCGGAGACTTTAAAAATTTTAAATTACCTCCTCTGCAATAGAAATATATATGGAGACTCGCATTCTATGGAATATCAAAATCTCAATATATCTTTCTCCGAAATTTTTTTCTGGTAAAAATCATCTTAAATTTAGCTGTATATTCGTATGTAATTAATTAAACAAGAGTTATAAAAAGGCATTGCAAAAAATATCGCGTTTTACTTGAATAAGTTACCTCCCTTAAGCCTATCGGAATATCAAAAATACGTATATAAACAAAACGCGTTCCTTGCATAAGTGATAATAAAGCGCGTGCCCGTGCCACTCGTCCTCCAAATACTTACTAAATATAGTACAACGTATCTACAATCATTGCGACTAACTCATACCTCAGTAAATAAGTAACCAGGATAAATATACGTTTAGGTAATTAAGATATAAAACATACATATAAAAATTAACATGTTCCCTGTCTGCCGAACCCGATCCATGGACTATAGCCACAAGAGGTTTCTATGTACCTATGTAGCCGGATTGCGCCCTCAGAGCGCCCAACACCGACACAGATCACGCTACTCTCCGGTCAAACACAATACTGCATAGGACTGCTGCCTTTGTCACCATATTATCAGAATCATTAACGTGCAAAATGGAAACTTTCAACTGTCCTTTCACTTCATACATAAGCCATTGCCGATCTTCAATGATCGCTTATTTCCGAGAGACGCATTTTATTTTTTTCAAACTTCGAATTCTGATATATGTTTAACTTATTCATTTAGATTACATTATTTTCACTATAAATATTGACTTTGATCCAATTATCATCTGAAAAATACGATTTCGCGATTTCTTCAAAGATCGAGCGAGCCTTTTTACCTGTTTACTTATATATATCTAATTTAAGGTTACACAGATGTAAAGTTGTCGTGGCCAAGTGGGTAAGGCGATGAAACTGAAATCTTTTGGGATTTTTCCGCGCAGGTTCGATTCCTGCCGACATCGCATACTTTTTGCGACGCGTTTTATTTCTTTTCTAACGTAATTTGATTTAATATAGCACATAAGCTATGTTTATTGTTAAATATGTTGAAAATTGTATGCACACCCTTCAATTTTAAAATTAAAACAACGTTATGGCTAAATTGATTAATTTACTGCTGAAAATACGAATGATGCATGTTGCATTTTTATTTTTATTTCAAAAAGTAAACGGTAAATCTGTCTATTTTTTGGTATTTTTGCTGTATATAGTGTTTCTATAAAAACTTAATTTAAAATATAACTTAAATGATACTATTTTGAATTTTATGACACTTTGTTTTTAACCGACCCAATTTTTACTTGGCTGAAATCACTTACATTTCATGGCGCTATTCCAAAGATTAAAATTTGTAAAAAATAAATGTCTGTAAAAGAATACTTATTTCATCTTGTTTAAACTTTAAACACCTTTACTGCATCTGTACACACCAAGTGCATGCCCATATTTGGAAATATGAATGAATTATGGAACTTTTATATACCCCAGGGGTGAAAATAAACTGGACAAAAGCCGAGCGTGAGGGTGGTTTTGAAAAAATCGGTTTATTTTTTTAAGCATGGAAAGCTACCTACAAATTTGCATGTAGTTTAGTGAAATGATGCTGATTAGGAAAATAATTAATTAAATTATATTTGGATATTAGAGGTGCGCAATCTTAAAAAGGTAGAATTACCGAAATCCCCGTTCTTACACGTTGTAGCATGGATCGGGTATTGAACACGATACACGTGTGTATTAGCACCCTACTGTAGTCCCGGCGGGGTTATCAACTGCACCAATACACCGGTAAGCAACCAGGGGAATATCATATGAAAAAAGAACTATCATGCATGTTTGATTTGTTAAAGTGTGTCACAAAATTTCCCTAACTGCCGATGTCGGCTATAATTTCGGTATAAACATGCAAAGAAATTAACATATATATAATGTTAATGCCGATATGTTATTGGACATTTTGTATGTCAAATGTTCATTATTTGTATTAAAATTAAGACGATTGTATTGAACACGATACACGTGTGTATTAGCACCCTACTGTAGTCCCGGCGGGGTTATCAACTGCACCAATACACCGGTAAGCAACCAGGGGAATATCATATGAAAAAAGAACTATCATGCATGTTTGATGTGTTAAAGTGTGTCACTAAATTTCCCTAACTGCCGATGTCGGCTATAATTTCGGTATAAACATGCACAGAAATTAACATATATATAATGTTATTGCCGGTATGTTATTGGACATTTTGTATGTCAAATGTTCATTATTTGTATTAAAATTAAGACGATGCTTATTTGCCAGAAAGCGTTTATTTCAAATTCAAAACAAGCAATAATCATACATAATACCAAAATATAAAACTAACAAAATGACAACACTCTCGCTTAACGCAACGTTCAGAAGCACGCGCACTTAACAAAATTATTGCAACTAATGCAAGCTGTAATTAATATGTGACTACTTGCTATAAAACCAGTATCATGCGAAAATTGATCTTATTTAATTGTGGTTCCCTCTTTGAATTTATGTTGCCTGTCGACTTTTAGAATAATGTGTCAGTAAGAAATGTATTGCTTGCTCTACAACCAGCATCATGCGAAAATGGATCTTATTTAATTGTAAATCCCTCTTTGAACTTAAGTTGTCAGTCGACTTTTAGAATAATGTGTCAGTAATAAATGTTTTTCTTCAGTTTCACATGTTTTTTTAAGAAAATTTAGTGAAAGATGCAAATGTGTCTTATTTATTTTTTTCTGTGTCTTCAATGTATCTTATTTATATGTGACTGCGTTTTTTTTTTTTTTTTAAAGAAATGAAAGATGCAAATGTGTCTTATTTTAATTTTATCCATGTCTTAAATGTGGCTTATTTATATAAGATAAAATGATATACTGCCAGTGTCATGCAAAAAAGGATCTAATTTCTTAATATCCACATTCACGCTTTGTTCTTTATTAGCACCGTCTTTAATTAAGCTATCTATTTAAAGTACAGATTACTGTGAACTTAATAATTGTGCAACGGTGATGTTGATCCATTATCGTTGTTAATTTAAAATGTAGACAAACAGTTAGCAATTAATGAAATCAGTTATTTTGGAAGTAAATCTAATTTTTTCTGTACAGTAGCCAGGTGGACGTGTATTGAGCGGATAAGATAGGATCACCACAACAAGTTTCTAATACACAGTATAGACTTCCCCTATTATTATTAATTACCTGATTGGAATACATAAAGTGTTAAAGATCATTTCATGTGAAAAGCAGGATTTCTGACATAATTTCAATCGTTTTGCTTTTATACACAATTTCATGGAACAATGAACTCGTTCAATGACACGTGAACTTATATCAATTATAAAACATCACGTGCATCATTAAATATTTTTTTTTAATTATGAAAACATATATGTTCTACATGGTTTTGTTTAGTTTTTTTTCTAAACCAGAGAGACATTATAAAACATTGTTATATATAAAGCGCTTTACTTTTCTACATTACATAAAGATATATCGATTTTTTTGTTAAGTGTACGTGCTTGACATATTTATAAAAAGGCAGTGTTTATTTTTGTAATAAAATCGAAAATTGACATTTAATTTGATGCAATCCACATTGTTTAGCGGCCAAGCGCAGTATTCCGCTCTCGGCGGCCGATGGTGTATTGCAATATATACAATGAAAAGCTGGGTTTCTGACATAATTTCAATCGTTTTGTTGACGCGGAAGTGCTTTTTGGTGGCCAAAAATACTATTGTTCCCTTTATTTTAACCTAAATCAGTATTTTTTTACACTTGAAGGTTTGTACAGCGGGGATTTCGGTACCGACGCGGGTTTATGTGCTTGTTAAGAATTACCGAAATCCCCGCTAAGAGGCAACATATTATCCTGATTTATGCTTTGATTAAACATTGATAACTAAATTGCAAAAGTGTATAGCATATTGTAAATAAGGTAGTACGATCTCATTTGTTTCATCAGATTTGTTTGGAAAATACTTTCTGAAGACTTATTATTACTATGTCATGTTATATTTACATATACTTTTGTGTAACCAATGTTTTAAATGTACATTTTACCTTTTTTACATTCGTTTACACATTTTTCACATTAATAAACTATTTAATAATGGAAAAAATATTCTGATAAGAGTGTTTACATGATTAACACTAATATGATTGTGTACAAATCAACATTAATGCAAAGCCAAAACCCAAACATAATGACATATAGACCCTTTAAGGCGTAATATGGGGGATTGGCGTAAACATGGGTGATTTCGGCTCTGGGCGTACGAATGTAGCAGTACCGAAATCCCCGCTAATTATTTTCCAAAAGAAGTAACCGAATGGGAGATAATACATGTCACTGGTTGCTAATGAAAAAAAACACTATAATAATTTTGTTGACACTTGAAGGTTTGTACAGCAGGATTTCGGTACCGGCGCGCGTTTAAGTTCTAGTGTAGAATTACCGAAATCCCCACTGAGAGGCAACTTAATGCTGTCAAGAGTGCTTAATAATTAAAATTAATATCATTTTTTTGCACCTTAACATTCATGTGAAGTCAAAAACCATTCATACCGATGACCTATTGACCCTTTAAGGCGTAAATATGGGGATTTCGGTACTAGGCGAGCGAATGTAGAATTACCGAAATTCCCTTTTCATCATCGCACATTAGTGTAACATAAATTTTAACACAATATATGTAGGGAAACTCATATGATTCGCGTAATGTGAAAATGATTATTATGCTATAATTCGACCACGAAACTTGACGTGACTTAATACCGGACATTATGGAATGGAGCTTCGCTTGCCGTATTTGACATAAGACCCATTTTCGCAAATTATCTTATCAATGCTTATATGAATTTGATTGCTATAATCTAATGCGTATTCGACACGGAATTATTGTCAAGGTTTTTCATTTTGTCAATATTTATCATAGCAGGGGACATTGCTGACATCAATATGGATACTGTTTTCATTTTCTGTCGAGAAATGGTATGACTTATTATCAAGATTATTTTATAGTACGGTAGCGTTCTCTTCACAAGTGAGATTTATTTGTACTGGTAAATTGCTCTTATACTCACCATTCGGACTCGACGATCGGCTCGAATAAAAATGTTAGTCGCTTAAAAGTACAAATTCATCATATTGAGCACGATTATTATTATTATTATTATTATTATTATTATTATTATTATTATTATTATTATTATTATTATTATTATTATTATTATTATATAGCTTTTAGAAACTTATACCTTAAAAAAAAATCCCATTGGAAAAAAAATCCCATGGGAAAAAAATCCCATGGGACAAAAAAATCCCATGGGAAAAAAAAATCACATGGGATTTTTTATTATTTTAAACACGATATAACGCGTTGAAATCGCGAGAAATGCTCATCATTTGTTAAAAGGTAGTGTTTCTGAAGGTTACATGAATAAATCTCTAAAAATCAGAAAAAAATCCCATGGGATTTTTTTTTCCCATAAAAAAATGGGATTTTTTTCTATCAAAGTAAATTG
Organism: Dreissena polymorpha; assembly: GCF_020536995.1. NCBI lineage: Eukaryota > Metazoa > Mollusca > Bivalvia > Myida > Dreissenidae > Dreissena > Dreissena polymorpha. The sequence continues at coordinate 10,889,074 of NC_068356.1, forward strand.
AACGAAAATAAGCACAAATGCTTTAACAATGCTTAAAATCGATAACTAAGCACAAACGAACGTGTTTTATGTTTTTGAAAATCCCATGGGATTTTTTCTCCCATAAAAAAAAGCTGGAGAAAAATCCCATGGGAGAAACCAAAATTCCCATGGGATAATGAAAAATCCCATGGGATATTACAAAAATCCCATGGGTACCCCAACTTTGCAAATAAAGTTCATAGTGAAGAAAACGCATTTAACAAGCAAAAATAACCAATTATTAATCACAAGTTAGACTTTTATCTTATACTTTATCACAAATAAGCAAACCTTCAAGAAAAAGGGTACTTGAGTTTGCGAAATTTCGGTTTCGCAAAGTTTTTCCGGTGGCCGTTAATATAGTACAAAAAATAACGTTTTTATTTGATTCTGTAGTAGAAACAAAGAAGAACCCTTTTCTTTTCAAAGTAAAAGTTTTATAATTATGATAAATTGCCAGGACATAATTATGGGCCTTTGTTTTTGACATCTGATATCTTGTGAACCTAATAATGGTGCCCTAATACGAATGATACATAACATGAAGTAAAACAAAACAAAATCACTGCGTAAGTGTGTGTGATATTGGTTACAATTATTTCTATCAACTATATCAATTGTTTAATTAAGTCTTGACACAAAATGTGTAAATAAACGTTTTAAGCTTTTTAAAAACAATTTATCTCCATCAATTTTTTAAGGCAACTGTCACATTGATAATGACTTGTATCATAAGGGCTCGCCTTTAAAGCTACTCTGGATCAGGAACTCATGTTTTTCCACAAGCACTGAACCTGAAATCAGAAAAAGATTATTTAAAACCACTTTTTTTGTTATAGAAACAATTAAATGCCTTTTTTATTTCAATAGATTATTGATCCCCATAAAAATCTGGACACATAACCCAACAACTTGTTGAAAATGTGTTTGCTTATTTACATGTACATCTGTGAGTAAAAGCTGCCATTTTGTTTATTGGATGCAATTTAGTTCAAACACCCATATGCCAAACGATTGACTGCCCACAATGTTTACCTAATTCTTGATTATGGACATTTTATGAGCAAATTATCGCGTTATATAATTGTGTTGTTACCAGTGCAGCAAGCGCCCCTTTTTTCAACAACGAAATGTTAAGTCATTGAAACTTTTAAAGTGTTTTCTGTTGAGTTCAGTTACAATGTTTATATGTGAATATCTGTTATATTATATATATATATTGTTAAGTGTTTTTTTTTATTAAGCTAAACTTTTCTGAAAACTTAAAATATTGAATAATTGACATTTTCTTGTTTTTTTATCACATCTTTTTCAAAACTATACTCTTTAAAGTTTTTTTCCTGGCCTCAAAGCAGTTTATCTGAAAGTAAAAACTCAGATTTATCAAAATTTAGGTTGGCCTTCAAATATATGTGAAGTTTCTTTTTTATTATATAAAAAAATCTACAGAAACTAGCTTTTGCCAAAACTGTATACATTTTTCAAACATTTGTACACTTGGGGCACTTTCATGTATACAAGTAAAATAAGCAAATAATTCAACAAATATAAATACCTTTTAAATTTTTATTACATTTGACTATACAAATTAATCTTTCCCCAAATAATTTTCTGTGCTAGAAGGTCCGTTTGATGATTTTAGGTTGATGTTTAGAAATTTAAGGTTATTTGTACTTGACAACTTTATTTTTCATTTATTCTAAGAAATACACAAACAGATAGTAATATGGAGTACAAATTAAATTGTCATTATATATTCTTATTATTATAAAGATAAGTTAGAGGGAACTTGAATTGTTTGCTGAAAGGATCTAGCATGATTTTAGGCCAAATCTGTACACTTGGGACATTTTCAAAATGGATGAAAATCTGAAGAAAAATAGCATAACTTTTATATGTATTTCATGTGAGGTATTTTTGTGGCCCTTAGTATGTTTATAACTGATGGGATATCAGAGGTATAAGGAATCTCCATAATTATGCAGTGTGTCATAGATCTGTATTTCCCATAAAAAACATATACATGTATTTCACAAATTATATATACATATTTGACCTGGATTTCAATATATTTCACATAGTTAACTTATATATATTTGACCTTTGTTTCATAATTTACCTTGTAGATATAATATAGATCTATTTCAGACTATTTGACATTGCTCTCTACATGTATATGCTGGAGATCTATATGTTCAAGTTGGGCATTGTTCTCTATACAAATGGATATCAGACCTTGTTCGCTAAATATCCAATGATGTTCTCTACATATTAAACATTTTTGTTCTCTATGGCATTGACCTTGATCTTTAAATGTAAGACATTATGCCTCTTCTATATATGTTGGAATTTGATCTCTATATATAAGACATTGCTCTCTATACTTCAAGTTGATCTAATATTGTGTCCTCTATATATCAACCGGACCTTGTTCTCTAGAAATTATTTGGATATTATATTGGACGCTTTTCTCTAAATATTGAACAATGTTCTGTATACAAAATACATGCTTATATTTTTTAGTATATTTGACCTCGTTCTCTTTAATATACTGTCTACTCTCGTTATCTCGAAGTCGGCGGGAACAAGAAAAAATATCCAGATAACGAGAGTTCGAGATATCCGATTTTGCGTTTTCAAAGAAAAAATGAGACGAAAATTTACCTTGTTTTTAACATCATTCTATATACCTGCTAAGTGGTCTAACTTAAGCCGTCACAGTGTGGCATTATACTCTCTACTACCCTATCTATTACCTGATATATACGTGTTTTTACGAGGCACAATTAAATTTGCTATTTAAATGCTAAAATTACGTTTTAAGTGTTACAGAATTGTATGAACACATGTGGTTATCATTTTTAGCTCATCTATTTTTTGAAGAAAAAAATGACCTATTGTCACCTTGGCGTCGGCGTCTGCGTTGGCGCCCGGTTAAGTTTTGTGTTTAGGTCCACTTTTCTCATAAAGTATCAAAGCTTTTGCATTCAAACTTGGTACACTTACTTACTATCATGAGGGGACTGGGCAGGTAAAGTTAGATAACTCTGGCGTGCATTTTGACAGAATTATGTGCCCTTTTTATACTTAGAAAATTGAAAATTTTGGTTAAGTTTTGTGTTTAGATCCACTTTATTCCTGAAGTATCAAAGCTATTGCTTTCATACTTGCGACACTTACTCTATCATAAGGGGACTGTTCAGGCAAAATTATGTAACTCTGACTGGCATTTTGACAGAATTATGGCCCCTTTATACTTAGAAAATTGAAAATTTCATTAAGTTTTGTGTTTTGGTCCATAAAGTATCATAGCTATTGCTTTCAGACTTGGAACACTCGCAAACTATCATAGGGGGACTGTACAGGACAAGTTGCATAACTCTGGTTGTCATTTTGACGGAATTATGGCCCCTTTTTTGACTTAGTAACTTTGAATATATGGTTAAATTGTGAGTTTACATCCACATTTCTTCTAAAGTATCAAGACTATTGCTTTCAAACTTCAAATACTCTCATACTATCATGAGGGTACTGTACCTGGCAAGTTGAATTTTACCTTGACCTTTGAATGACCTTGACTCTCAAAGTCAAATCATTAAATTTTGCTAAATTGCCATGACTTGGTTATTTATGATCAGATTTGATTGATACTTTGACAAAACAACTCATACCTGACATACTACAATAGACTCCACCCAAACCATCCCCCATGCCCCCCCCAGAATCCCCCCCAAAGAAAAGTTGTTTTTTATGCCCCCTTTCGAAGAAAAGGGGTCATATAGTGATCGGACTGTCTGTCTGTCCGTCTTTCCATCACACTTTGCATTTAGGTTTCGAAAAATGCTCATAACTTCTATGCCCCTTGAGATATAACCTTCTTATTTGGTATGCATGTGTTTATGGACAAGGCCTTTCCATATGCACACAATTTTTTACCCCTGTGACCTTGACCTTGAACTTAGGGTCCGCGTTTATGTTTAGAAATCTGCGTTTAGGTTTCGAAAAATGCTCATAACTTCTATGTCCCTTGAGATAAAGCCTTCATATTTGGTATGCATGTGTATATGGACAAGGCCTTTCCATACGCACACAAATTTTGAACCCTGTGACCTTGACCTTGAACTTAGGGTCTGCGTTTAGGTTTCAAAATCTTCGTTTAGGTTTCGGAAAATACTCATAACTTCTATGTCCCTTGAGATATACCGGTAACCTTCATATTTGCGTTCTATATAAGCTGCCTATCAGCGTAATATACGCATTAGAAATATCAAGATACGCTCAATTTATCATTTCCATGCGTACATTTAAGCAAGCCAATCTGGACTTACGCAAATGATGTAAATTCTCTGCGTATAGCGTAAACAAAAATATAAACAGCTGATTGTCTTTCGCCTATTAGACTGGTTATCGTAATAATTAGAGCTATTTTGTACGCTGCATTGAAGAAATAGTGAGCCAGTCTGTATGTATACTCTGTTTCATCTAGACGCATGGTAAATTTAGTATTGATTTTTAGCTCAACTATTATATATGAAATATATATATTTGAGCTATCCTACTCACCCCGGCATCTGCGTTAGCCGTTAGCGTCTGCGTGCGAATGTTAAAGTTTTCGTACTACCCCAAATATTTTCTTTCTCCCTTCACATATTGCTTTCATATTTTGCATACTTGTTAACCAACATGACCCCAACCTATAAACAAGAGCAGACAACTCTATCAAGCATTTTGTCATAGTTATTGCCCCTTTTATACTTAGAATATGCATATTATTGATAAATTGATGTTAAAGTTTGCGTACTACCCCAAATATTTCATATATCCTTTGACATATTGCTTTTATATGTTGCATACTTGTTTACCAACATGACCCCAACCTATAAACAAGAGCAGACCACTGTATCAAGCATTTTTACATAATTATGGCCCCTTTTACACTTAGATAATTGAACATTTTGCTTAAATTGCCATTTTATTATTACTTTGACAAAACAACACTTACCTGAATACCACAATGGATTCCACCCAAACAATACCCCACGCCCCTACCAGAATCCCTTCAACTGCCCCCAAACCTCACCCCCCCCCAATTTTTTTTTTTATAAACATTATCTCATAAATTACCACACCCCACATTTAACCCCCTTCTCACCCCCCACCCCCCCACCGCCCCCAACCCCCCCCCCAATTTTTTTTTTATCATCATCTAATAAATTACCCCACCCCACATTATACCCCCCTCTTACTCCCCCCCACACCCCTCCTACCCCCCCCCCAAAAAAAATATTTTTTTACTTAGTAACTGCATGATTTTCATGTATTAACCTACAATATATCACATGTCACAAATTGATATTCTCTTCTAATTTCAGATTTAATTAAATCGATTTTATAGATATCTCGGACGAGTTTGAAAATGGTCATAATGGGTGGAAAAACATGGCCGCCAGGGGGTGGGGCAGTTTTCTCTATATGTATATAGTGAAAACATGTCTTTTCTGGATATGACAGTTGAGTTCGAAAATGGTTTGGATCGGTAAAAAAACATGGCCACCAGGGGGGTGTCTTTTTCCTTATATTTATATAGTTAAAAAGCTTGTGAACACTCTAGAAGTCACTTTTTTTGCCTAATCATCATGAAATTTTGTCAAAATATTAGTTATGTGGATGTTTCCGACGAGTTTGAAAATGGTCGTGATCAGTGGAAAACCATGGCCGCTAGTGGGTGGGGCAGTTTTCTTTATATATGTATATAGTGAAAACATGTGAACAGTCTAGAAGACACATTTTTTGCCCAATCTTCATGAAATTTAGATGTAACTTGGAAGAGTTCAAAACTGGCCCGGGTCTGTTAAAAAAATACATGGCCACCAGGGGGCCATTTGTTGTTCAATCTTCATGAAACTTGGTTAGAACATTTGTTATATTGATATTTTGTCTTTACTTATACAGGATTTTTTAATTTAGGTTAATATATTCGTGTATTGGACATAAATAACACAAGTGTTAAGAAAATTTAATTTGGGGATTTTCTTTTCAAACACAGAGATCAGATTTCCTCAAAAGCCTAGTAAAGATTGTAAATTTCAAGTTTACAACGGATCACAAGCCCATCTGATACTGGTCAGTATCTTGGCAAGTGGCCAAAGTTGGAGAGGAATTAATGGTCTGTTACATAACTGACTTCTGTGTGTGGTAAACACATGATACTGGTCATGTGATCCAGTAATGAAACATTACAAATTTTGTGCACTTTTCACCCATTGTAAAATAAGTCAAAATGACTGAAAGGTATCCAAAAAATTAAAGACTCAACCATATAAAGGGTATAATTGATTAGTTTAGGTCCTGATTGGTTTTTTGCACTATTAATTGGATACATTTCACAGGTCATTGACATAAGTGAAATAAATTGGAGACAGAATGTTTACAGAATTTCATCTTAGGCCAGATTTTTTTAATAAAATGATTTTCGGATTTTTTTTCTCAAATTGTCTGGTATGAGGACGGAAAAAAAAAAGAAAAAAAGATGGGTGACCAAATATGCACTCATTTTAAAAATGTTATGGTATGTAGTTCTTTTTACTAAGCAACCACAGTGATTTTTTTCAAACATGTTGATGTGCAAAATGATCATAATCAGACTGTGGGTCTTGATGTGCAGTTATATATATATAAGTTCAAAAGTTATGCAATCTTTTTACTTGTCTATAATAAACTTTTTGGTGATTTTTATGCCCCCTTCGAAGAAGAGGGGGTATATTGCTTTGCTCATGTCGGTCGGTCTGTCGGTCCGTCCACCAGGTGGATGTCAGACGATAACCCAAGAACGCTTTGGCCTAGGATCATGAAACTTCATAGGTACATTGATCATGACTCGCAGATGACCCCTATTGATTTTGAGATCACTAGGTCAAAGGTCAAGGTCACGGTGACCCGAAATAGTAAAATGGTTTTTGAATGATAACTCAAAAACGCATACGCCTAGGATCATGAAACTTCATGGGTAGATTGATCATGACTCGCAAATGACCCCTATTGATTTTGAGGTCACTAGGTCAAAGGTCAAGGTTACGGTGACCCGAAATAGTAAAATGTTTTCCGGATGATAACTCAAGAATGCATACGCCTAGGATCATGAAACTTCATGGGTAGATTGATCATGACTCGCAGATTACCCCTATTGATTTTGAGGTCACTAGATCAAAGATCAAGGTCACGGTGACCCGAAATAGTAAAATGTTTTCCGGATGATAACTCAAGAATGCATACGCCTAGGATCATGAAACTTCATGGGTAGATTGATCATGACTCGCAGATGATCCCTATTGATTTTGAGGTCACTAGGTCAAAGGTCAAGGTCACGTTGACCCGAAATAGTAAAATGGTTTTCGGATGATAACTCAAGAACGCATATGCCTAGGATCATGAAACTTCACAGGTAGATTGATCATGACTCGCAGATATCCCCTATTGATTTTGAGGTCACAAGGTCAAAGGTCAAGGTCGCGGTGACCCGAAATAGTAAAATGATTTTCAGATGATAACTCAAGAACGCTTTTGCCTTGGATCATGACACTTTATAGGTACATTGATCGTGACTCACAGATGACCCCTATTGATTTTCAGGTCACTAGGTCAAAGGTCAAGGTCACAGTGACAAAAAACGTATCACACAATGGCTGCCACTACAACGGACAGCCCATATGGGGGGGCATGCATGTTTTACAAACAGCCCTTGTTTGATGTTTTTTTTTCACAAGAAATCTATATGTTGCATTAAAAATACTTTATCTCCACAAACAACCAATAAGCTATTGAGGTTTAAAAGAAACATTTATATTTTATTGTCCAGTAAATACCGCAATATCAATACCGCAAACAAATACAAATAGCATAATAAAACGCTTTTCAGGGGTTTCACTGGCCCAAAAAAGTTGTCGCCAATTTATCGCGGTGTGAAAACCGCCCGTAATTCAAACTTAATCAATATGGACAATCATTTAAGGAACCTTACTACATTAATGAATAATGGCATATACTATATTTTTTATTACTCTGAGAAGTATGTTAATATCTACATAAATAACAATAAGTACCTTCATAAGTATTAATATTAAAAGCTTTATTTTTATATAACAAACATTTTTTCCACTTGATAAACCAGATAACCAACATAATATAATAACGTTAACAATATAAATGTTGCAGTATAATGCATAAATGTTTCAGAATTATTTATTAAAACCTAGACTCACACAAATATATATCATCTGAAAGGAAAAATAAATCAAACATCAGAAAATAAAGCATCTCAATTCAAATTGTTAAACAGTATATACATTTGGTCATTTGGACATGATATACATCAACTTCTGTTTATTATCAAATTTCACAAATTCTAAAACAACACCTTCTGTTTAAAGGTTTTCTGTTAGTTGTGGTGGTTGATTTCCAGGGTCAATTATTAAAAATGAATATTTTTTCACATCTTTTTCTTGACAGAAAGACCCAGGATAATTGCCACCATCCATTCTTGTTGTCTGAAATAACACAAAACATATTTGAACAAACTATATACAACAAATCAACACATAAATGTCACTATCTTAATATATGTCCGAATTTTAACATATCCGAAATATAGTACATCGAGTGAAGGACCTACATTTGATTTCAGAAATAGTTGGTATCTTAATTAAAATGTATCGTTCCCAGAACATTTTAATAATGGAACTGTTAAACACAAATGCCTGTTGAAACAAGTTAACATGTGTTTTTGTCATGGTATTGATTAAAGAAATAGCGTCCCTAATAATCGTTATAATTATTGATCTTCGTGACAGTTTATCCCAGGATAACATAATTGATAGTTCAATGTCATAAAGGAGCTGTTAATCAGATAATAACCCCCATAAACTTGACTATTTTATTTGGACATTCATAGTTTGAAATCGTTTTAGAGACTGTTGATTTTGCGATTTTTGAACTTTTGGTACGAACCAGTTCGGAACAAAACCAAAGTTTCGTACCCATTGATAATAACGAAAAAACACATATTATACGCACAAATTCGTCACTACAACTACATTTAACAACACATAAAATTTTATTCTCTAAAATATGACCGTATTTGTGCGTAAAATATGGAATGTTTAAAGTTGATAGGCGTAAATGGGTTTAGCATTTCGAGCACCTGTTAAATTAAAATCGTTCTTTTCTTATTGCTTTCATAATATTTATGCCCCCTTCGAAGAAGAGGGGGTATATTGCTTTGCTCATGTCGGTCGGTCGGTCGGTCCGTCCGTCCACCAGGTGGTTGTCATACGATAACTCAAGAACGCTTGGGCCTAGGATCTAGCTGAAATAATTCGCGTTCAGAATAAATCTGAACGCTGAAACTCCGGTCTGTAAAAACCATAACGAAAAATGAATACAATGATATTATATCAATATGCTTAAAATTGCAACATAACATAACCAACTCATAAAGTTTTAGTTAAGAAGTCCATTTTTACCTCAAATAGCGTCGAATTGAAGTTAAAAGGCATAATTTGTTTCAGTTTAACTTCTGCTTAAATCACAATACAATCACTGACCTCTCGTCATGTTATGAAATATTTAAATATCAACCAATCAGAAGAAGGCATTACAGTGTAATAGGCTGCGTTATCGATTAAAATCTACCTGCGGTATAGAGCGGGCACAGCGATTGGAATGGAAAATGTGAGTAGTGTGTTGATTTAAATTTGTCAGGCGTGCACAATTGAAAGATTCATTACATAATTCTTACGGAACATTATTGAGAAATGAATTATCTACACAGGTATGTAAATATTATTGCAATCCGTTGATATTAACTGTCTGATATCGGGGCTTGAATGTTGCGCACCAAATTCCTTGCGCATCAATATAGACAAAGAAGGAAAACTTTCGCTATTAAAAAGATAGAGTGGACTATTGACACCAAGAGTCTGCCAAAGCAAAAATCATCAAAAGAATCTATGGCGGCAATTTATATTGACTACCTAGGATCATGAAACTTCATAGGTACATTGATCATGACTCGCAGATGACCCCTATTGATTTTGAGGTCACTAGGTCAAAGGTCAAGGTCACGGTGACTCGAAATAGTAAAATGGTTTTTGAATGATAACTCAAGAATGCATACGCGGCCAACAGGGCACACTCTGAACAATATTACTGAAGCAACTGGTCTGTAATCCTAAATCTATAATTATCAGTCCAATGAAACATCATCCTTTTATTAAAATACAGTGGATAAGTAAAAATATTATCAAAATATGACTTTTTTGTATATTTTGTATATTCAATATTGTGTTAATGTTTAATTTTATTGATTATTATAAATATAAGCAGGACAGGGGAGGTAATACACTCTTATATACAGGGAAAACAGATGCAATAAGTTTAAAATTATTGTTACAGCATTTGCCTCCGTTGTAATATATTTAAATTTTACCAAATGTAAGGCTAACTGCATTTTTGTAATGCATACTACTACTACTACTACTACTACTACTACTGCTGCTGCTGCTGCAGCTGCTGCTACTGCTGCTGCTACTACTACTACTTCTACTACTTCTACTACTACTACTACTACTACTACTACTACTACTACTACTACTACTACTACTACTACTACTACTACTAGTACTACTACTACTCTACTACTACTCCACTACTACTACTACTACTACTACTACTACTACTACTACTACTACTACTACTACTACTACTACTACTACTAATACTAATACTACTAACTACACCACCACCACCACCCAAACACCCACCCACCCAACCCCACCCAACCCCACCCACCCACCCACCAACCACCACCACCACCACCACCACCACCATTCACAGTGACAAAAAACGTATTCACACAATGCAGTGCTCCAGCTAGGATTTGAAAAGGGCAGGGGGGCGGGCTATTTTGTCAAAAGGGCACTTTCCACGCTCAGTATTTTGTCAAAAGGGCACTTTCGAGTGCGCTGGCATTTCTGGAATGCTTCCTGTTGCATGTTAATTTATATGTTATTAATAATTCTTAGAATCTATTATTGCCATTATTATTAAACCATTCTAATATATTTCAAGAATGAGGACTAAATTAATTACAATGTAATCAGAGATTTATAAATAATCTTAATCGTAAAAAAAATTATATAAATATAAATAATTAGAACTTCTGTAACTAATCACATGCTGGACAACGAATCCACTTACAAGAACTATATTGATGGTGATTACGGTGTACACATAAGCTGCATGAAACAAAGCGATGGGAACTCTCGCTCTTGGGCTACAGAGGCGGAAATATTAGCGGCTTCAACATTATACGACGTAGACATATACGTGAAACAATACAGCAATGGATGCTTTAGTTGGCTGCGATTTCCGGTCGAAAGAGAATCGCCAAACCGGAAGTTCATTTGTATGCGGCTTGAAAACCAGCACTTTGACTTTATTCGGCAACAGGAAAGACCTACGTCCGTGATTACAAAAGAAACAACACTGTCCTCGGAGGAAATGCAAACCACACGGTGCATGGCAAAAACAAAGACGAAACATGACGAAAACAAAATGAGTGTTGTTACCAACCTGTCAAAGAAGACGTTAACTGATGCTCAGATATCCCTGCTGTCGAAGGGACTGAAGTTCATACCGACTAGAAAAACAATAGACAAAGGAAAATTACTTACAGACTTGTCAGCGTGGGAACGCCGTATGCGCTTAAAAGAATATTTCTATTCAGAAGACGCTGAACACAGAACCAGGAATGATGAGCATCAATACAAAAAGAAGACCTCGACGTGGACTCCAAAGGCTGGCCGCGACAAATGGCTGGACACATATATACAAGCGGTCAAAGACGACATCATTTGCGGATTAAAACGAAAATTTAAATATAATCTAAGCAAATCGGAAGAACAGGCAATCAAAGAATTACTCCACGACGATGACATAGTAATTCGCCCTGCCGACAAGGGGTCGGGGATAGTGATAATGGACAGGGAAGACTATGTCAAGAAGATGAAGTGCGAAATGCCGGACAGTGAGACATACGTCGCGGTGACGGATGATAAAACAAGGATTGTGGAAAACAAAGTGAAGAAAGTGGCCGATACCCTATACAAGAAGGGGTCGATCGACAGTGACATTAAAAGGTATCTCACCAGCGGCGTTGGAACTTCCGGTAAGCTTCAGGGCAACCCGAAGCTTCATAAACATGGGATGCCTCTCCGCACTATTGTAAACGGCCGCAATCACCCGACAGAGAAGATGGCGGAAATGGTGGAGAATGAATTGCGCGATCATGTGACGTCACTTCCGTCGTATTTGAGTGATACAACTGACTTCCTAAACAAAATAACACAGATACAGCAGCCGTTACCAGACGGTACCATCATATTTTGTTTGGATGTAAAGGCTCTTTACCCCAGCGTACCAAGAGAAGAAGCCCGTGCTGCAGTAATTGAAGCTCTCAATCGGCGAATGCAACCGGAAGTACCAACCAACGACATGATCACAATGATGGACACTGTTCTAAATAACAAAACCATTTCATTCAATGGAGACCACTACATGCAAAATGAAGGAACTGCTATAGGATCGCACTGAGGAATGAATTGCGCATCGACCTACATGGGAGCCTGGGAGACAGAGTTATTTTCAAAATCAAATAAACATCCAATAGCCTACTTCCGGTTTGTTGATGATGTTTGGGGCTTGTGGACACATGGTTTGGAGGCACTAAAGACATTCCATGCGGTTGCAAATGAAATCCATCCACGCATACAGCTAGAGCTCCGCTACTCCACAGAGCAGCTCGAATTCCTAGACACCATGACGTCTATTCGAAAAGGAAGGCTGGTTTCAGACCTATATACCAAACCAACAGATCGGCACCTCTACCTGCACATGGACTCTTCGCATACCGAGTCTACGAAGAAGGCCATTCCGTACGGCTTAGGTGTGAGGCTGAAAAGAATATGTTCGGAAGAGACGGACTACAAAAAACACAGAGATGAGATAAAAGAGCAACTACAGAAGTGAGGATACAATGGCCGATTCGTCGAGACAGAGCTGAAGAAAGTTGATAGCAAGAAGCGAGAAAATCTGCTGCATACGAAAGTGCCTTCAAAAAGTACTTCCAGGGTACCGCTCGTTATCACTTTCTCCAGAGCGCTACCAAATGTCGGCCATATCCTCCGGAAACACCTGCCAACACTCCACATTTCAGACCATATGAAAAACGTATTTCCTGAACCCCCGTTAGCAGCATTCAGAAGAGACTGCAACCTTCAAGACATATTGGTTCATAAAAAGCACAACCGGATGTTTTTCCGAGTTCCTAACAGGAGCGGACCTTGTGGGGCACAGAGGTGCGCGATCTGTCCATACATGATGGAGGCTGAAACGTTCAGCGACACCACCGGCAAAAGCTACAATGTGCGGAACGAGGTCACCTGCAAATCCACCAATGTAGTCTACGCTGTACACTGCGAACGGTGTAAGACCTTCATATACGTAGGAGAAACGGGAGATACCCTGTACCAGCGACATCTTCTTAACCTGTCGCGGATACGGACTCGACACAACGACCCGGTAGCCGAACACTTCTACACAAACGGCCACAGCGTCGCAGACTTCCGGGTTATGGGACTCGAAAAATTAAATGGAACCGACGAGTACTGGAAGACCATCGAACAACTTTGGAAGCGCAAACTGAGGACGTTCAAACCATATGGACTAAACACAAAAGACTAAAATTGGCGCGCAATGTAACGTGCGATAATATAACGTCACTTCCGCTAAAGATGATATGCTTATTCACAAATAAACGCCGCTGAAGAAGACCGAGAGGTCGAAAGCTACGGCAAATTTAATAAAAGCGTTTTATTATATATATATATATATATATATATATATATATATATATATATATATTAATTTATTTTATTTATTTTTTTTATGGGCAGGGTGGCGGGGCCTGGGAAGGGCAGGGCGGAGGTTGGTAAGGGTAGGGCGGGGCGCCCTTCAATTTAGGCCTAGCTGGAGCACTGCACAATTGCTGCTACTACAACTTATAGCCCATATAGGGAGGCATGCATGTTTTACAAACAGCCCTTGTTTTTAGTCATTTTAATACTATCAATTTTATAAAATTGTAAACAAATAATAAAATATTTACTTACAAATCGATTCCATTCAGGATTTTATTTGACGGTTGCATAATTATTGGGAAATTAGCAGACTTTGCTGATGAAAGCGTTGTAGCGTTCATCAACTTCTTGCAAAAACAATGATGGCGTAGCTGTTGGTAAATTCCAGCACATGTACACGATGAAGGAGGTTCGCGTATTAATGTGGGTAATTAAAACCGGGTTTATTATGATGATTTATAACTCATTTGAACTTTTTCTAAAACCCGGCAAGCGTTTCGTGTTTAAAAGCCACCTTTTGGCATCCGAAAAAAAAGGTTAATTTTTTTTTTTGGTTTCGTCAAAAATTGGAGTCGGCGGGTCCGAAAATCATTTTATTAAAAAACTCTGGCCTTAGTATTAACTTATTTGATTGTATTTTAAAATTAAATGGATTCTGTGTAAACAAGTCATTTACTTCCTTCATTCCCATAGCATTGGATATGAGTAAATCATTAGTGTTTGTTTGGGTCCTGTTGAGTGTAGCTGAATGTGTGTATTTGTGATCGCCTTTTGTCCATCGGGCGTCTTCCGTCGTGCATTGTGTGGCGTCAACATTTGCCTTGTTAACACCATAGAGGCCACATTTAATGTCCAATCTTCATGAAATTTGGTCAGAAGATTGGTCTCAATAATATCTTGGATGAGTTCGAAAATGGTTACGTTTGCTTAAAAACATGGCTGCCAAGGGGCAGGGCATTTTTCCTTAAATGGCTATAGTAAAATCTTGTTAACACTCTAGAGGCCACATTTATTGTCCGATCTTCATGAAACTGGGTCAGAAGATTAATCCTAATAATATCTTGGACAAATTGAAAAATTATGCCAGTTGGTTGAAAAACATGGCCGCGAGGGAGCGGGGCATTTTTTCTTATATGGCTATAGTAAAACCTTGTTAACACTCTAGAGGCCACATTTATTTTCCGATCTTCATGAAACTTGGTCAGAAGATTTGTCCCAATGATATCTTGGATGAGTTCGAAAATGGTTTCGGTTGCTGTAAAAACATGGCCACCTGGGGGCGGGGCATTTTTTCTTATATGGCTATAGTAAAACCTTGTTAAAACTCTAGAGGCCACATTTATTGTCCAATCTTCATGAAATTTGGTCAGAAGATTGGTCTCAAGATATCTTGGATGAGTTAGAAAATGGTTACGTTTGCTTGGAAAACATGGCTGCCAAGGGGCGGGGCATTTTTAGCTCGACTAGTATATATGAAATATATATAGTGGAGCTATCCTACTCACCCCGGCGTCGGCTTGAGCGTGCAGATAATAAAGTTTGCGTACCACCCCAAATATTTTCTGCCCCACCCTCTGGCGGCCATGTTTTTCCACACATCTCCCTTGACCTATTGCTTTTATATATTTCATACTTCTTTACCAACATGACCCCTATCTATAAACAAGAGCAGACAACTGTATCAAGCATTTTGTAAGAATTATGGCCCTTTTTTCACTTAGAATATGCATATAATTGATAAACCTATGTTTAAGTTTGCGTACCACCTCAATTATTTTCTATGTCCCTTGACATATTGCTTTCATATTTTGCATACTTCTTTACCAACATGATCCCAATCTATAAACAAGAGCAAACAACTCTATCAAGCATTTTGACAGAATTATGGCCCCTTTGATACTTAGATAATTGAACATTTGGTTAAGTTTTGTGTTTTGGTCCATTTTACTCCTAAAGTATCATGGCTATTGCTTTCAGACTTGGAAAACTCGCTGACTATCGTAAGGGGACTGTACAGGGCAAGTTGCATAACTCTTGTTGGCTTTTTAATGGAATTATGGCCCTTTTTGTCTTAGTAACTTTGAATATTTTGTTTAATTTTGTGTTTAGATCCACTTTACTTCTAAAGTATCAAGGCTATTGCTTTCAAACTTCAAAGACTTTCTTACTATCATGATGGTACTGTACCTGGCAATTAGACCTTGACCTTTGAATGACCTTGACTCTGAAGGTCAAATTAATAAATTTGCTTAAATTGCCATGACTGCTTTATTTATGATCACATTTGATTCATACTTTGACACAAAACAACACTTACCTGACATACCACAATTGACTCCATCCAAACCATTCTGGTCTGTTGAATAACTAGGCTGCCAGGGTGTTCACTAGTCATGAAAGTTGGTAAGAACATTTTTTTCTTATGACATCTTGGGCTGCACAGAACAGGTCAGTTCCTTTGAATCTCAGGTGAGCAACTCTTGTCATGAAATTTGGTCAGAACATTTTTTTCCTAGATACAAGAATTGAGTTCGAATATGGTTCCGGTCCATTGAAAAACATGGCTCCAAGGGAGGGGGGTGCATTTTCCTTATATTTATATAGTAAAAAAGCTTGTAAACACTCTAGAAGTCACATTATTGCCCAATCATCATGAAACTTGGTGAAAACATTGCTTTTATTTATATCTCAGATGAGTTCGAAAATAGTTCAAATCGGTAAAAAAAACATGGCCGCCAGGAGGGGTGGGGCAGTTTTCCTTATATGACTATAGAGAAACCTTGTGAACACTCTAGAAGTCACATTTTTTGCCTAATCATCGTGAAACTTGGTTAAGACATTGGTTTTATTGATATATGGGACAAATTTGAAAATGGCTCAGATCGATGAAAAAAAACACTTTTTAGCTCGACCATTACAGTCCAACCTGTACCTACGACCACCTTTTAATAGCGACCAACAGTCAATAATGACCACACCGATTTCCTCCCGAACGATTTCCCTATATATTGAACCTGCGAATAAAGCCCACCTGCGAACAAAGACCATTAAGACCGCCCTTTTACATTCCCAAAAGTCCATTTTGATAGCTTACAGCGACCACTGCAGTCATAAAAATCAACGATTTCGCAACAGGCAAAAAACAAAATGGCCGCCATGCCGCTGTGTAGTCATGTGATACACATCTTACAAGTGGACTCGTCGGTCGCTATGGAGATATTGTCAAGTGACACTCTATCGCACTCGATAGCAGTTGTTTGTTTATTAAATACGCATTGCTAATTGGTAGTAGCCTGCTTCTTTTATGCATTTGACAGTTTATCAAAAGTGTAAAAATTTGCCTTTGTATTTAAGTGACTCGCGATTAATGTACTAATTGCCAAAACTATCAAAGACAAGTTTGGAGCTTTCATCAACTCATTAAGGAAATTAACGGTTTCATATCAATTACGATGCCTTAAACACAAACATTTTGATAGTCATTCTCTTCTTAAATTTCTCCGTAATAAGATGTGCATAAATTATAGATAAGTAAATTGTCAGTTCAAGTTAACAATCATGGCTTCCAAGCGTAAGTTCTTGACGTTAGAAGAACGCGTTAATGTCATTTGTTTGTACGGTAAAGGACACAGTTGTAGACGAGTGGCTAGTGATCTTGGTGTAGGCAAAACTAAAATCCAGAACATTCTGAAGCGTAAACGTGTGAGTCTGGGGGGAGGGGGGACGGGGGACGGGGGTCGAATTGCTTATTGTGTTTTGTTGTTTCTACTGGTATGTTGAGTATCTGTCTGATATTTTATTCTTGGATGTTTCAGTCTTATATAAATCAGATGTCATTTATTGTCCATTATTGTCAACTTTACTGGTTGTGTAGTAGTGCTTCATGTATACATGTTTGCTATGTTATGTGTATTTTGCACTTTTTTCTTAGTAGAATTACATGTACATATACATGTATGTCAATAGTTATTTATACATGTATATGATTAATGTAATAAATAATAAAAACGTAAGGGAATGGAAATAATAAATATAAAAACAAAACTGTGTTTTCAATCCTTTATTATGCCTCCCTTCAAAGAAGAGGGGGTATATTGCTTGTTCATGTCGGTCGGTCGGTCCGTCCGTCCACCAGGTGGTTGTCATACGATAACTCAAGAACGCTTGGGCCTAGGATCATGAAACTTCATAGGTACATTGATCATGACTCGCAGATGACCCCTATTGATTTTGAGGTCACTAGGTCAAAAGTCAAGGTCACGGTGACTCGAAATAGTAAATGGTTTTTGAATGATAACTCAAGAATGCATACGCGGCCAACAGGGCACACTCTGAACAATATTACTGAAGCAACTGGTCTGTAATCCTAAATCTATAATTATCAGTCCAATGAAACATCATCCGTTTAGTAAAATACAGTGGATCAGTAAAAATATTATCAGAATATGATATTTTATTTATATTTTGTATATTCAATATTGTGTTAATGTTTAATTTTGTTGATTAATATAAATATAAGCAGGACAGGGGAGGTAATACACTATTATATCTTTCTTATATACAGGGGAAACAAATGCAATAAGTTTAAATTTATTGTTACAGCATTTGCCTCCGTTGTAATATATTTAAATTTTACCAAATGTAAGGCTAACTGCATTTTTGTAATGCATACTACTACTTCTACTACTACTACTACTGCTGTTGCTGCTGCTGCAGCTGCTGCTGCTGCTGCAGCTGCTGCTGCTACTACTTCTACTACTACGACTACTACTACTACTACTACTACTACTACTACTACTACTACTACTACTACTACTACTACTACTACTACTACTACTACTACTACTACTACTACTACTACTACTACTACTACTACTACTACTACTACTTCTACTACTACTCTACTACTACTACTACTACTACTACTACTACTACTACTACTACTACTACTACTACTACTACTTCTACTACTACTACTACTACTACTACTACTACCAGTGCCCCAGCTAGGATTTGAAAAGGGCAGGGGGGCTTTTTTGTCAAAAGGGCACTTTCGACGCGCAGTATTTTGTCAAAAGGGCACGTTCGACGCGCAGTATTTTGTGAAAAGGGCAGGTTCGAGCGCGCGGGTGTTTCTGGAATGCTTCCTATTGCATGTTAATTTATGTTATAAATAATTGTATTATTCCCATTATTATTAAACCATTCAAATATAATGTCTATAATGAGGATTAAACTAATTACAATGTAATAAGAGATTTATGAATTATCATATGTAAAAAAAATAAAAAAATAAAATTTTTTTGAGGGGGGGGGGGCAGGGCGGGGGTTCGTTGGGGGGGGGGCAGGGCGGAGGTTTGGGAGGGCAGGGCCCGGTGCCCTTCGATTTAGGCCTAGCTGGAGCACTGTACTACTACTACTACTATTTCTTCTGCTACCACCACCACCACCACCACCGTTCACTGTGACAAAAAACGTATTCACACAATGGCTGCTACTACAACTTATATCCCATAAAGGGGGGCATGCATGTTTTACAAACAGCCCTCGTTTCATTTGATACGATATTCTGTTTAAAATAAAATGTCTTTAAAAAAATGTGTAATTTTTATTGCTTGTCATATCCGCAGGTCAATAGTTAATGGTTGTGGTGCAATCGTTTTCGTTCTTGGACACTGCATCCCTTCAATGAAATTTATTTACCTCAATATCTCATATTTGAACTTAAAATTCTTTTGGGAGAAATGGTCCAGACAACTGGATAAAACAGCAACAATATGCTAACCCATTCTTTTTCGAGGAACATAATTGAGAATTCCTGTGCTAGCCCCCAATCACAGTATGTTGGGGTATAATAATAATCAAACTTTGTTTTTCTTCTCAAAAGATTGTCGTAGATTACAAGTTGATGAATATATAAACCAAGACTACAAGTTTTAGAAAGCCATTTTTTCCATTTATTTTTATTGATAAACAAGGTTTTGTAACAATCTATACTATACATAGATAGCTTTAACAGCTCAATGTGGCTCACCTGAAACTGATTGTTTCCTAGTGGTGTTAACTAATTTTTCATGAAGATCTAGAAAAAAGGCATTGTGAGTATGAACAAACTATTTGCGTCTATCCGATCTAGTTAAGTCTTGTTACCGAGATCCTACTTTTATTTATTTGAACATTCTGATCAACTGCCATGAAGATCTGGTAAAACATGTAAGTTTTAACATGGATTTTAATGATTTTAGTTATTGATCAAATGCTTGGAAGCACATGACCCACTTTGGAACGTGACCTGTTAATCACTGAGACTAGACCTTGTGACCTAAATGTTAAATATGCTACTTTCATGCTTGACTTTGAAATCATTTAAAATAATGTTCTAACCAATTTACAAGTGGATCAGAGAGAGAATGTGACCACTAAAGTATTAACAGACCTTTTCTTATATTTGACCTAGTTCCCTAATTTTTGATAGAATATGAAACCAAAAATGGCATAGAGGTGACTAGTTTCATAAGAATCTGGCAAAGAGATGACACCCAAATTTAAACATTGTAAAATGATATCTTATGTGTTCACAATAAACTTTGGATAAAATACAACAAAGAGTGATAACAAAAGCTCACCTTGTTACATCATAACAAGTGAGCAAAATAACAAAAACTATGACATCATATAATTGCTCAGTTACTTCCAATAACAATAAAATGTTACTTTTGAAACAAATACAATACCGTCCCTTTCTTACTACAGGCTGTTCTAAAAAAAGATAGCCCTGTATCGCTCTCCCAAAACTCCTTCTATAGTGTCAAAAACTTGTGTATGATTTGACTAAGTAGTAAACTAGCTTTAGCCTGCCAGGACCAACTTGCAAATTCAGCTTTTGATTTGATTAAGATGGACATTGTAAGCAATTTTCATGAAAATCAGGAAGATAATGTGACCTGTAGAAAGGTAAAGAAAGTTTTCTATATTTTGACCTAATGACCTAGTTTTTGACAAACTACCAACTTTCAAACTGAAACTTTATTTCATCGAGATAACATTCAATTTTTCCAATTTTCATGAAGATCTGGAAGAAAATGTGACCTCTGGAGTGTTCACTAACCTTTTCTGTGATTTGGTTTGTTGACCTAGTTTGGACCACATATGACCTACTTTCAAACTTAACCTAGAATTGACAGAGATGAACATTTACCAACATAAGACAAATAAGGGCTGTTTGTAAAACATGCATGCCCCCCATATGAGCTGTCAGTTATAGTGGTAGTCATTGTGTGAATACATTTTTTGTAACCGTGACCTTGACATTTGACCAAGTGACCTGAAAATCAATAGGGATTATCTGTCAGCCATGATCAATTTACCTATGAAGTTTCATGATCCCAGGCCTTGCTTTTCTTGAGTTATCATCAGGAAACCTTTTTACTGTTAAAAGTCATTGTGACCTTGACCTTTGACCAAGTGATCTGAAAATCAATAAGGGTTATATACCAGTCATGATCAATGTACCTATAAAGTTTAATGGTCCTAGGCGTAAACATTTTTGAGATATCATCTGGATACTATTTTACTGCTTTGAGTCACTTTGACCTTGACCTTTGACCTGGTGACCTAAACATCAATAGGGGTAATCTGCAAGTCATGATCAATGTACCTATGAAGTTTCATGATCCTAGACGTAAGCATTCTTGAGTTATCATCCGGAAATCATTAAACTGTTTTGACTCACTGTGACCTTGACCTAATGACCTGAACATCAATAGGGGCCATCTGCAAGTCATGATCAATGTACCTATGAAGTTTCATGATCCTAGGCGAAAGCTTTCTTGTGTTATCATCCGGAAACTATTTTACTGAGTCAAGTCACTGTGACCTTGACCTTTGACCTAGTGACCTGAGAGTCAATAGGGGTCATCTGCCAGTCATGATCAATGTACCTATATGTGTTCTTGAGTTTTTATCAGGAAACCATTTTACTATTTCAGATCACCGTGACCTTGACCTTTGATATATTGACCTGAAAATCAATAGTGGTCAACTGCGAGTCATGATAAATCTACCTATCAAGTTTCATGATCCTAGGCCTATGCGTTCTTGAGTTATCATCCGGAAACCATTTTACTATTTCAGGTCACTGTGACATTGACCTTTGACCTAGTGACCTGAACATTTAGAGGGGTCATCTTCGAGTCATGATCAATGTACCTATGAAGTTTCATGATCCTAGGCATAAGCGTTCTTGAGTTATCATCCGGAAACCATTTTACTATTTCTTTTTTTTGTTAAACGTCGTCAATTATTAATTGTATATAGATTTCTCTATAGTTTGAAAAACATTTAGGCAAATATTTCTCATGTAAGATAAAATGCAAATAATTAATAAAATATTCCCCTTTAATCAGTATGTTGATTTATCGGTCAATAACAATATCACTTTGAACATTCAATTATTTAAAAGTTATAACAAAAATTAAATGTTCTCCGAACAAATGACTCATAACACATATAAAAGATTGATAGGAAGATATGAACAAATCAAGGTTGCTAGGTTGCCCGCCTAGAATGGTCCTGTTAGTATGGAAGTACTTGATATATAAATTTATTAGCCTGTCGGTGTTGTAAAGACATAAAATATTTTATGAATGTCTCAAAGTGTAGAATTATTTTGCATTTAGTAAAAGAAAGGCAACATATAACCCTTAAGTTGCTGACGAGAACTTGTGGCTAAATACAACTAAAAAGAGGCATTATGATTCTTGAAAATAAAAGTAAACATCATTATATATGAATTTTCTGATCAAAAGTGTTATTTTTAGTGAATAGGGGAAATACATTTTCAAGAATAAACAATATAATTATAAATGTTTTGGCGAAGTGCATCATAGTATTATCATAGTACAGTTTTGGTCTAAAAATCCCGTAACATTTTTAGCTCATCTATTTTTTTTTAAATGAGCTATTGTCATCACCTTGGCGTCGGCGTCGGCGTCCGGTTAAGTTTTGCGTTTAGGTTCACTTTTCTCAGAAAGTATCAATGCTATTGCATTCAAACTTGGTACACTTACTTACTATCATGAGGGGACTGGGCAGGCAAAGTTAGATAACTCTGGCATGCATTTTGACTGAATTATGTGCCCTTTGTATACTTAGAAAATTGAAAATTTTGGTTAAGTTTTGCGTTTAGGTCCATTTTTTTCAGAAAGTATCAATGCTATTGCATTCAAACTTGGTACACTTACTTACTATCATGAGGGGACTGGGCAGGCAAAGTTAGATAACTCTGGCGTGCATTTTGACAGAATTATGTGCCCTTTTTATACTTAGAAAAGGTTAAGTTTTGTGTTAAGGTCCATTTTATTCCTTAAGTATCAAAGCTATTGCTTTCATACTTGCAACACTTACAAACTATCATTAGGGGCCTGTGCAGGCAAAGTAATGTAACTCTGACTGGCATTTTGACATAATTATGTGCCCTTTTTATACTTAGAAAATTGAAAATTTGGTTAAGTTTTGTGTTTAGGTCCACTTTATTTCTACAGTATCAAAGCTATTGCTTTCATACTTGCAACACTTATTAACTATCATAAGGGGACTGTGCAGACAAAGTTATGTAACTCTGACTGGCATTTGGACGGAATTATGGGCCCTTTATACTTAGAAAATTGTAAGTTTGGTTAAGTTTTGTGTTTTGGTCTACTTTACCCCTAAAGTATCATAGATATTGCTTTCATACTTGGAACACTCGCAAACTATCATAAGGGTAAAGTAAAAGGACAAGTCGCATAACTCTGCATGTCATTTTTACAGAATTATGGCCCTTTTTTGACTTAGTAACTTTGAATATATGGTTAAATTTTGTGTTTCGATCCACTTTACTTCTTAAGTACCAAGGATATTGCTTTCAAACTTCAAATACTTTCATGCTATCATGAGGTTACTGTACCTGGCAAGTTGAATTTTACCTTGACCTTTGAATGACCTTGACTCTCAAGGTCAAATTATTCAATTTTGCTAAAATTGCCATAATTTCTTTATTTATGATTAGATTTGATTGATACTTTGACAAAACTACTCTTACCTGACATACCACAATAGACTCCACCCAAACCATCCCCCGTGCCCCCCCCCTTCCCTCCCCCCGAATCCCCCCCTATTTTTTTTTTAAGATCATCTCACAAATGACCACCACACCCTCACACTATACCCCCCCCCCACCCACCCCCCCCCCCGCAATTTTTTTTTAAACGGTTAAAAAACACAACTATTTATTTTTATTATTTTATGTTTGAAATGCCGTCAAACAATCGCACCCAAGAATCCCCCCCACCCTCACCCGAATCCCCCCTCTATTTTTTTTTTAAGATCATCTCACAAATTACCACCACACCCTCACACTATACCCCCCCCACCTCCCCCCCCCCACATTAATTTTTTTGAAACGGTTAAAAAACACAAATATTTATTTTTATCATTTTATGTTTGAAATACCGTCCAACCATCGCACCCAAGAATCCCCACCCCCACCCCACCCCCCCCCCCCCACCCCCCCACCCCGAATTTTTTTTTTTTTTGTGTGCATTTTTTCCGCATTTTTGGAAGATAATGTAATAAATGTCCACAGCCCCACACTATACACCCCTTTTCATTCCACCCCTCCCTCCTTTGTGATTGAAAATGAGAGTCCCTTCACCTTTAAAAAGAAAATAGATGAGCGGTCTGCACCCGCAAGGCGTTGCTCTTGTTTAAATTTCATAACACCTTGTTGCAAAAAGAAAATCATGAAAAATAGAATTTTCAGAGTAACCTATTAAAATAAAATAAACATGTAAAACATGCATGCCCCCCATATTGGCTCTCCGTTGTAGTGACAGCCATTGTGTGAATATGTTTTTTGTCAATGTGACCTTGACCTATTGACCTGAAAATCAATAGGGGTCATCTGCGAGTCATGATCAATGTACCTATGAAGTTTCATGATCCTAGGCCCAAGCGTTCTTGAGTTATCATCCGGAAAACCACCTAGTGGACGGAGCGACAGACCGACAGACCGACCGACATGTGCAAAGCAATAAATCCCCTCTTCTTTGAAGGGGGGCATAAAAATGCTTTATATGACCTTAGATATTATTTTTGCAATCATTTTTCATCAATTAAAAATGTTTAAAAAAATAATTGTTTCATGCTACTCATGGTACCAGTTTTTTTGTCAGAAAATTAATCACTTTTTTAGCTCATCTATTTTTTGAAAAAAAATTATGAGCTATTGTCATCACCTTGGCGTCGGCGTCGGCGTCCGGTTAAGTTTTGCGTTTAGGTCCACTTTTCTCAGAAAGTATCAATGCTATTTCATTCAAACTTGGTACACTTACTTACTATCATGAGGGGACTGGGCAGGCAAAGTAAGATAACTCTGGCGTGCATTTTGACAGAATTATGTGTCCTTTGTATACTTAGAAAATTGAAAATTTTGGTTATGTTTTGTGTTTACAATGTAGGTCCATTTTATTCCTTAAGTATCAAAGCTATTGCTTTCATACTTGCAACACTTACTAACTATTATAAGGGGACTGTGCAGGCAAAGTAATGTAACTCTGACTGGCATTTTGACAGAATTATGTGCCCTTTTTATACTTAGAAAATCGAAAATTTGGTTAAGTTTTGTGTTTAGGTCCACTTTATTCCTACAGTATCAAAGCTATTGCTTTCATACTTGCAATACTTATTAACTATCATAAGGGGACTGTGCAGGCAAAGTTATGTAACTCTGACTGGCATTCGGACGGAATTATGGGCCCTTTATACTTAGAAAATTGAAAATTTTGTTAAGTTTTGTGTTTTGGTCCACTTTACCCCTAAAGTATCATAGATAGTGCTTTCATACTTGGAACACTCGCAAACTATCATAAGGGTACAGTAAAAGGACAAGTTGCATAACTCTGGTTGTCATTTTTACAGAATTATGGCCCTTTTTTGACTTAGTAACTTTGAATATATGGTTAAATTTTGTGTTTCGATCCACTTTACTTCTAAAGTATCAAGGCTATTGCTTTCAAACTTTAAATACTTTAATGCTATCATGAGGTTACTGTACCTGGCAAGTTGAATTTTACCTTGACCTTTGAATGACCTTGACTCTCAAGGTCAAATTATAAAAAATTTCTAAAATTGCCATAACTTCTTTATTATGCCCCCCTTCGAAGAAGAGGGGGTTTATTGCATGGCTCATGTCGGTCGGTCTGTCGGTCGGTCTGTCGGTCGGTCGGTCTGTCGGTCCGTCCACCAGGTGGTTGTCAGACGATAACTCAAGAACGCTTGGGCCTAGGATCATGAAACTTCATAGGTACATTGATCATGACTCGCAGATGACCCCTATTAATTTTGAGGTCACTAGGTCAAAGGTCAAGGTCACGGTGACCCGAAATAGTAAAATGGTTTTTGAATGATAACTCAAGAACGCATACGCCTAGGATCATGAATCTTCATGGGTAGATTGATCATGACTTGCAGATGACCCCTATTGATTTTGAGGTCACTAGGTCAAAGGTCAAGGTCACGGTGACCCGAAATAGTAAAATGGTTTCCGGATGATAACTCAAGAACGCTTAGGCCTAGGATCATGAAACTTGATAGGTAGATTGATCAGGACTCGCAGATAAACCCTATTGATTTTGAGGTCACTAGGTCAAAGGTCAAGGTCACAGTGACCCGAAATAGTAAAATGGTTTCCGGATGATAACTCAAGAACGCTTAGGCCTAGGATCATGACACTTGATAGCTAGATTGATCATGACTCGCAGATGTCCCCTATTGATTTTCAGGTTACTAGGTCAAAGGTCAAGGTCACTTTGACCCGAAATAGTAAAATGGTTTCCAGATGATAACTGAAGAACGCTTATTCCTAGGATCATGAAACTTGATAGATAGAATGATCATGACTCGCAGATGACCCCTATTGATTTTCAGGTCACTAGGTCAAAGGTCAAGGTCACGGTGACCCGAAATAGTAAAATGGTGTCAGGATGTTAACTCAAGAATGCTTATGGCTAGGATCATGAAACTTCATAGGTACATTGATCATGACTGGCAGATGACCCCTATTGATTTTCAGGTCACTAGGTCAAAGGTCAAGGTCACAGTGACAAAAAACATATTCACACAATGGCTCTCGCTACAACGGAGAGCCCATATGGGGGGCATGCATGTTTTACAAACAGCCCTTGTTTTGTTATGCCCCCCTTCGAAGAAGAGGGGGTATATTGCTTTGCTCATGTCGGTCGGTCGGTCGGTCGGTAGATCGGTTGGTCGCTCGGTCCGTCCACCAGTTGGTTTCAGGATGATAACTCAAGAACGCTTGGGGCTAGGATCATGAAACTTCATAGGTACATTGATCATGACTCGCAGATGACCCCTATTGATTTTGAGGTCACTAGGTCAAAGGTCAAGATCACAGGTGAAGGTCACAGTTACTGGAAATAGGCATTATAAGGATTAAGCATGGTTCAAACAAGGGAAAAAACTACGGTTTATGCATGTTCTTTTTATTACAGATTTTCCTCCCTTTAATTCATTCAAAATCTCATTTTACAGCAGAGATTCCAAATCTGACATGTAAATGAGCCCCATATTTACTGCCAGTGCTAGGTTACCTTTTCCCATTTGATCATTCTTAAGTATTGGTATTGTAATGCTGCTACTGCTGTTGCTACTGCTACTGCTTCTACTATTACTACTTCTATTTCTACTGCCACTACTACTACTATTTTTACTACTACTACTAGGTCACGGTGATTCGAAATAGTAAAATGGTTTCCGGATGGTAACTCAAGAACGCATACGCCTAGTTTACTATATAGCCTTGCATCATTCATAGATTAGTGTACAAGTAGTACTGCTTTGTTTGTTGTTAAATATTATATGTTAAAGAAAAAAAACATTAAATGGGTGGATTTGGTCAGCTGTATCGGGATGAG
The DNA here is from genome assembly GCF_020536995.1 of Dreissena polymorpha. Taxonomy (NCBI): domain Eukaryota; kingdom Metazoa; phylum Mollusca; class Bivalvia; order Myida; family Dreissenidae; genus Dreissena; species Dreissena polymorpha. The sequence goes on from NC_068356.1 coordinate 10,917,041, forward strand.
GAGGCTGAATATGTCCCGAAATTAGTCAGTGAAAACCAAGATTTGGTCAGGGAAAAGTCAGTGAAAAGTCAGGGAATTTTATTTCATCAGGTTGGTGGCAACCCTGATAAACTACATACAATGTAGCAACTTCATATTTGGCTTACTGGGGGGCATTGTGTTTCTCAAAGAAATCTTGTTAAATTAATGTTTGAAAGAACAAATTGACGATGTATATAAATGATTATATTGGTTAAATGTTATGACCATCATTTTGTTATTGTTCACGATGGTTGAAGTATGTTTTATGTAACCGTTGGTATACCAACTTCGAGTAATTTGAAATGTGGACACTTCTAGTTGGTAGGAGAACAATGTTTTGAATAACGATACAATCACTCAACATCGTGTAGTTTTCTGTCTGCAATCTAATACAAAACCAAACTACAAATAAGTGTTGCGTGGAAAGAACAATTACTCAGTGTCCCATGACTTGCGGCAGCGCTTCTGTTAGTGGACGTCCGGGCGTAAATTACGCCCGAAAACGGCAGTCGTACGTCCATTATGCAAATGGTGGAAGTCGCTTGGGCATCCGATGATCCGCTATTTTCTAATACACAACACGTACAAATGTCAACAGTAAATCGGGTTATTCAGACTGTTAAATCCGCCCAAGAGCTACTATTTTCAATGAATTTATCAGCAAGTGGCCAATATTGATTTCTCCAGCTGTCAATCAAAGTCTTCTTGGTAAGCGCATCGGCCAATCAGCGCTCAGGCAGCCAAATACACGCCAACCCCATGTGAAGCTGTAAGCTGCTGTATGCAATAATATTGGCGACCTCTGCAATACGAAGTTTTTATTCAGCAATCAAATATTTGAGACCACGCTTTCCCCCGAGGAAGAATGATGTGACGTTGTACATGAAGTCTAATTTTCGCATGATTTTCATCTGTACACGAAATACACAAGAAATGTTTATTTGTTGCTAGAATTTTCGTAACTTTCCGTGAATATTAAAATCTTGAATTTTTCGGAGAAGACGTTTGATTATACGTATTTGAAAATAAGAAGTCTGCAAAATTAACAATCCCTGATCGCCAATGCGATGAAATCTCGGCTCTGGAGATAGCAAAATTCTGATAAGACAGTTTGGAAATAAACCGACAAATTATCCATTCACGAAAATTCATTCGCGTGCGCGATCATTTGAGAACAAATTTGGAGTTTCGGAAATGTTTGTTGGTACTGATTTTCCCGGTATTTTATTTATTTCCGATTTGTTAGCAGATGGAACGGACATGGACTGCAATTAACAAAATATCTTCGCTAGTTTCCAAAAATCTTAAAAGTCAAATGTCCGCCATCTTGAAATATTTTAAGTGTCGATTAGCAAAGTAAAGTAGTGCAAAAGCATATTGTAAAGCAATATGTTACTGTGTTTTTTTTGGATGAAATATTCGGCGTTATTCGGCCCCATTCCCCCATCTTTAGAGTATATATTTTTCCCCCAAAATATTTTTTAAATTCCCCTCTCGGAAGTGTTATTCAATTTTAATCAATACCTCATTTAAATCAGGGACCTATACAAACAAAGGGATGAGACACTCACTGAACCGAAGAACAAGCTATCGCGTTGTTACGCAAAAGGGAACGAGACTTGCGACCCAACGAGACTTCGCGCTTCGAGGCAAATTTTAACAGCCGCCATTTTGACAAAGCGAGACCGTGACAAAGCAATCGAGAAATAATAAGAGTACAAATTAACCAAGTGTTGCCAACACAGAAGTATTCATTGCAAAGGTTTGTTGAGTTTGATACATCTTATTGTTTCATTTGTTTTCGACTATGCTTTGTATTTACTTTTAAAACAACGGTGGGTATTTTCACCAAATCATGCGTATCATTGTTTACACTTCCATAATCCGAGAAACGTGTGTCGTGGCTTTTTTCAAAAGGCTTGGTCAAATAAAGCTCTATACTATTGTTTTTTGTATTCTTACAAACGTTACATTTCAACGCATTGTGTGATGCTAATTTTATTTGTATTGTTAGCAAATTCATGATTTTAAATGAGCACAAAGGCAATACAATTTAAGTCATTTTTTAATTTTTACCACTATCAGTTTCATCAACATATGTCGTGGCTCTTTTTGAAAGGCTCAGTCAATACTAGCCCTATATTAATCTTATGGGTATCTTTACAAACATTACATTTTAACGCATTGAGTGATGCTAATTTTATTTGTATTATTTACAAATTCATGATTTTGAATGAGCACAAAGGCAATACAATTTTAGTCATTTTTTTATATTTTACCACTTTCAGTTTCATCAACATATGCCGTGGCTATTTTTGAAAGGCTCAGTCAATACTAGCCCTATATTAATCTTATGGGTATCTTTACAAACATTACATTTCAACGCATTGAGTGATGCTAATTTTATTTGTATTATTTGCAGAGGCATAATTTTGTATTAGCTCAAAGATTATACAACTTTAGTCATTTTTTATTTTGTAATCACTATCAGTTTGATCAACATATGTCGTGGCTCTTTTCGAAAGGCTCAGTCAATACTAGCCCTATATTAATCTTATTGGTATCTTTACAAACATTACATTTCAACGTATTGAGTGATGCTAATTTTATTTGTATTATTTGCAAATTCATGATTTTGAATTAGCACAAAAGCAATACAATTTTAGTCATTTTTTTTATTTTTTTACCACTATCAGTTTCATCAACATATGTCGTGGCTCTTTTTTGAAAGGCTCAGTCAATACTAGCCCTATATATATCATGTTGGTGTCTTTACAAACGTTGCATTTCAATGCATTGTGTGGTGCAAATTTAATTTGCATTATTTGCAAAGGCATAATTTTGTGTTAGCTCAAAGATAATACCATTTTAGTCATTTTTTTTATTTTGTAATCACTATCAGTTTGATCAACATATGTCGTGGCTCTTTTCGAAAGGCTCAGTCAATACTAGCCCTATATTAATCTTATGGGTATCTTTACAAACATTACATTTCAACGCATTGTGTGATGCTAATTTTATTTGTATTATTTGCAAAGGCATAATTTTGTATTACAGGGTTCGCACAGGGCTTGAAAAGTGCTTGAAAACGAGTCCTAGGCTTGAAAAGCCCTTGAACAAAGGTTGGCCTTGAAAAAGTGCTAGAAAAGTACTTATTTCATGTAAAAAAGCCTTGAAAATGTTTATTTTGTTCAAAATTACTTTTATCATCGCCATAAACGTAAATCGTTCTTAAGGAAAATATTACGAAAATTTATCATAAATTCCTTCGCGCAAAAAATTGAGTACCAACATATAAGTTTCGAACGCTATTAGGTACGAAACATTCAGTGTACACGTCACAGATTGTGTGTACTACGTCAGAGGTTCGCCATTGTGATCAATTTTCGCGAGTAAAAATTCAGCGATGGGGAAGTGTCGTTTCAAACCAGAGTGGTTAACTGAATATTCCTGGCGCTACTTTCTGGTCATAAACACCGATGAAATGCAGAAAAATGCTTAAATAATTACAACTTATACGATACGTCAACATTCTTTAAACATGAATATTCATGGCGCTATTTTCTGGTCATAAACAAGTTGTCTAAATGACGTTTATCGTTATGTTTTGCGCGAAACTTATGAATGTTCCTGGGAACAGAAAACAAATGACATTTGAAAAGCACATTGTTGGGTCTATATGAAGACCATTGGTGTCGGGGCAATGGGTGAAAGCGCTTTGAAAAGCCACGATAAAGGGGAAACCCACAAAGAAAACATGAAATTGAGCAGCAAACAGGGGTCCTGCATTGTGCTTTTTGGTGAAACAGGAAGGTGCTATTGTTAAAACTGTGCAATCTAAAACAGACATTAACAACAACAGCCCTATGAAATACAAAATGTTATAGTAACTGACTACTGTTTAAATGAAATGAACTAGTCTGTTTGATGTGAGCATATAAAGAGACAGTGTGTTTGCTTGTAATAACTTTAAAAAGTAAATACATATGTGAGACTCATTGAGTTAAGGATGGATAACATTTATTTGTATGTAATAACTAGAAATAACACAAATGATTTATTGTGAAATTAGTTTAATGTGTTTGAGCAAATAAATGATATATACTGTGTTAATCTGGCTTGAAAATGCAATTTTTAAAGGAAACTAACGTACGGTTCTCGGCCTTGAAAATGAAAATTTGGCCTTAAAAGTCCTTGAAAAGTGCTTGAATTTAGGTTGAGATTTTTTGTTTGAACCATGTATTAGCTCCAAGATGATATAATTTCAGTTATTTTTTAATTTTTTTAGTTAAACGTGTTATCAACATATGTTGAGGCTTTTTTCAATAGACTCCATCAATAGTAGCACTATTTTGATCATGTTGGTATTTTTGCAAATGTTACACTTCAATAAACTGTGTGGTGCACATTTTATTTACATGAATTGCAAAGGCATAATTTTGTATTAGCTCAGAGATTATACAATTTTAGTCATTTTTTTTTAACCAGTCTCGGTTTTGAATGTGTATGTCAATGCTCTTTTCAAAAGGCTCGGTCAATAATTGACCTATGATAATCATGTTGGTATCTTTAGATATGTGACACTTCAATGCATTGTGTGTTTCACATTTAATTTGCATTATTTACTAACTCATAACTTTGTATAAGCTAAAGGACAATACACATGTATAACTTTAGTCATTTTTTAATTGTTAGACCGCTTTCAGTTTTGTATACATATGTCATTGCTTCTTGCGTAAGGGCCAAGGCTCTGTAAATACTAGCCCTATATAATTCATGTTGGTATCGTAACCCTTTCAGCGCTGGAATCAAACTTTAAAGGCCTTTGCAAACTGTTTGGACCCAGATGAGACGCCACAGAACGTGGCGTCTCATCAGGATTCAAACTGTTTGCTATTCTGAAAGTATTCTGTGAAAAAAATCTAAGAAAATGCTAATTTTAGAAATTCAGCAGACAACACTTTAGCAGACGACAAATTTCCCAGCATGCTAAGGATTAGCAAATTGTACACTTCAGTGCATTGTGTGGTGTACATTTAATTTGCATTATTTGCAAAGTTCTTGATTTGTATAAGCTCAATGATGATACAATATTAGTCCTTAATCAATTATTTAAAAAAAACAATAGAGATTAACATTTGTCTCCGCTTTTTCTTAGGGATTGATCAATACAAGCTCTATTATTGTTTGTGTTTGTACCAATGTTACATTTCAATGAAATGTATGGTGCATATTTTAAATGCATTTTTTGAAAAAAAAAATTGATGTTTGCATAGGAAATCCTGAGGTGGAATTTTCAATGATATTTGCTAAGAAGAGATTTCATTTCAACAAAAAATGTCATAAAAGTGGAAAGTGTCGTCCTTATTAGCCTGTGTGGACTGCACAGGCTAATCTGGGACGACACTTTACGCACATGCATTATGCCAAGTTTTCTCAAAACACGAGACATATAATCGTTCTCATTCACAGTATTGTTTGGCCATTTTTTTTAAAATATAAATTTAATAACTATTATTCTAGAAAAAAAATAGCAAAATTGCAAAGGTCATATTTCTTTATCATTGGAGAAAACATTTATTCTGAGATATTTTCAAGAGTTTGTTTCCACATTGTTAATGCTTCTATTAAGAATTTCTGAAATGTGTAGATAATTGTAATTCAATTAATGCAAAAAATCGGAATTCTTACATAAATATTTCAATTAATTTTATTAATATGTTGATACAACTAAGTACATTTTTATGTCCATCTGTCTGGTCGTCTGAAATTCCGTCACACTTTGCGTTTAGGTTTTGCGTTAACGTTTCGAAAAATGTGGAAAAAGGTGGCATAGTCTATAAGTCTTCCTATGGTGGCAAGCCATGTTTTCAATAAATGATGGTGACTGTGTAAACATTTTATTAACTGATTTTTAGAATATGTTTTGTTTTATGCTTTTAGAATGCCTAGAAAACGCAAAAGAGGATCCCTTACGGTGAAACGCAAGTACCACTACATAACATCTGAACAGCCAAAGGAAGAAAACCATGTTGCCAGTGAACCCCTGGTGAACATTAAAGCTACAACAGATTCTTCTACCCAGTCAGAAAGTGAAAATGTGCAGTTCACAAGTGATCATAGTTATGCTATTGATGAAGACTCCACATATGAGCTTGACTCCTTCCAGGAGACAAACAATGATAAGCCTGAAGCTGATGTGATGGAATGTAGTTCAGGGCTTCTAGAAATGGAGGTGGAGACGACAACCTTCTCAGACTTTGCTGTGGAACTTAAACTGCAAAATTTTTCATCTCAGTTCGTTGTAAAGGAATTAGAGCAATCAATTCAAATGTTACAGTTGTACGCAAATGACAGTCTGACAGCAATCAAGTTATCGGTTGAAATTAAGAGTGATTTTACGTGCTCTGTCTATGTGCATCGGAAATGCATTCCGAGATCTCACCAAATATGGACTGGACTGCCACAACATATCAATCGCGTTGCTTATGTTCTGGTGTTATAGGAAAGACTGTTAAAATTTGATGTCTGCATAGGAAATCCTGAGGTGGAATTTTCAATTATTTTTTTTTCGCATAGATAGTCGATGTAGGGATATAGATAAATGAAATTAACTAGTTTATATAGATGGAGTTATTAATTTTACTTATAGATTTCTCTCTAAATAAAATGATTGTACTTTATATACTCTAAGGAACCATATCGCTATACATAAACTATAGTTTTGCTTTAGTATAGGTTGTCAACACAGGGATTTTACTTATACTTAACTACAATTAAGTGTAGCATAGGTAGAGGTATATCATACAGCTTTTACATTGTCAGTATTACTCAATTCTATATTTCTAAAAAAAAAATTACGAATGAAAAAACAATGCAAGTATATACTTTATGCAGTTATATGCAGGGATCATATTTTTTTCTTATATGTGTCCTAATTTTATATTAATGTATGTAATTCTTGTTTAAAAAAAGTCATTTAATAATTATATTTTTCACTTATGAACTTTGGTACAGACAGGTCACTATGTATTAACAATATTAACATTCTCACGAAAACATGTTTATTCCTTATATTGTAAAAGGAACTTTTTCGCAGTGATGCATGATTTCTATTTACTTCAAAAGCATGCTGTTATTGTAAATGTAATGTAAATGACGATTAGCTTAACATGCTTAAGTCAGAATAAACTTTTATGTTCTATTAACTGCATTTAAATCTTTGTCCATAATTTTGTTAAAACCATTCTACAACACGTTTTATATTCATTTCTTTGAAAATAATTAAAGGAATAAAACACTAAACTCCTTTGTACACACTATTTAGTAGTAACTGTAAATGCCTGATTCAATTGTCTCATCATTATTACACCGTATCATGTGTCCACTGTTTTGGATATCTTACTTGCATGTGCGAGGATTTGATTTATTAATGTTGTTTTATATATTGATTGTTCGAGATATATATGATAATACAACGAATAAAACATGAGTATATATATATATATATATATATATATATATATATATATATATATATATATATATATATATATAGAACTACTAAAACACGAAAACCTTTCTTGTTTTTTGTTTGGTTTGTACGCAAAATGCAGAACTAAAAAATGCATCCAATATTTATTACCTCGTAAATTCTGTTGATGTTTTTTTATGACATGACCTCGAAATCCTGATACACTTTTATACTCCGCACCACAAACAGGACAAATATAGCACAGCTCTTTCGTGCTTGCTTGCGATTTATTGTTTGCCTCATCATCAGTATAATAACCTTATACCAAATCTAAATCTATGTCGTCATCCCATGAAAGGAAATTTTTATGTTTAGAAGACATTTTCAGTAAATTCCATGAATTCCAACGTTCACTATGACTTAAGGGAGTCCAAATAAATATTAAAATGACATTCGAAAATTTGCTGCGTCGGAGGTTAAAAGAACAATTATACATTTTGAGTTGTTTGCACTTAACATGTCTTGATAATGTTGCTATTTTAAACAAAACATGGTAACATTTTAATTCTATTAAAAGACCGGTCTTTTTTACATGCACATACGTGCGATAAACAACGGCAATTTAACCCTGGCGAAACAACCGGCAATTAATATTCATCAAAGAGTCCGATAATTGGGTGCCCATTTGACATACTGCGTAATAATAAGACTAATTAATGATTGATTTTGAGATCAACAACGCAACAATTAAACGAATAGGTACTTGTTTATTTAACATAATATAATTTGAATCCGAAAAAACGTAACGCGTTAAATAAGCGAAATCCCTCGCAATCGATATCGTGTAGCCGCATTATCGCTACACAGGGACCAATCGATCGAGATTATCAAATCTCGCGCACCGGTTTATTATCGCTACACCGGGACCAATCGATCGAGATTAAAGTATAGGTCCCTGATCTCGCGCACCGGTTTATTTTGCGTGCTGTAACGGGATATCGCGAGGTTGCTAATCCCTTTGTTTGTATAGGTCCCTGTTTAAATACGTCTTTCGTTGCGAATTTACTACAATTTTCCTGAACTGCATCCGCGTGTTTACTTTATTTTAGCCTTTACCGCAAATCGTACGTAGTTCACTATCACGACTTTCGCTTTACGACATCTACCACAAACCATACGTATTCCAACATGTCGCAAAACAACAAAAGCTATCGTAAAAAAATTGACAAATCTGTTTTAACTTAAAAATAAATTGATATTCTTTTCAAACAAGTACAACTTAAACGTCAGTCTTCTTCAAATGCCGGAAGTGAAACGCCAGAAACGTCTGGTCAAGAGAGTGTTGAAAGACTGTTTAGTTTGCTCAACCTGCTTTGCACGCCACAGAGAAACAGGCTTGGGGAAGCTACACTGAAGTCCCTGATCAGACTTTGTCTGCACACGGAAAGACTTGGTGAAGAGGAGGTCACCAGAATAATTGATAAATTCGCTGAAGAGCCCAGAAATGTTGAACTTTGAACATGAACATAACATGTTAATGAATAAAAGAGTTTGAATAATGTTTTTCTCCCTCTGTATGGTGAATTATAGTGTTAAAACTTGATTTTATACTGTAACTAGCTAAGCATAGAATTTTCCCCCTTTTCCCCATTTACGCGCGAATTTCCAACTCTCAGGGGACCCGACCCCCTTCCCCCAAAACTGAAAAAAAAACACTGTGTTAATCAAATTATATATTTATGAGCAGAGGTATTTAATGAGTAATTGGTTTTCATTTTCTGCAGTCAAAAGATATGCTCATATTATTTCATGATGTACAAAACACTTCATTCTTTTTCGGACAGTCGTTTTCGGATAAAGTATTTGTCGTCGATCATAATTTACATTTTACATTTTAAATTCAGTCGTTGATTTGTCATATTTACTAAATATGAACAGTGCTCTATGCTCTCAAATCGTGTCACGTGATTAAGGCATGTTCAATGGGAATTCCCCCATCCCACAATTCAACTTGCGTAAAATAGCACACGGTAGCGGACGTCAATATTGTCCGTATTTTGGTTTTGAAAATAGAAATCGTAATAATACTGGATTATCGGGTAATGGATAGAGTTGGAACATGTACGTATATTAAAATTCTAAAATAAAAGTGGGACTTCAAAATTTATGTCTGGGACGTCCAAAATTTTAGGCTTGAAAGTCAGGACTTCCAACTTTTAAAAGCTAACGGAAGCGCTGTTGCGGAAAATAATGTTGTTATTGTTTCGACAAGCGACGTTTTCCGTATTTTAGTACTCGCCCTACAAAACGGAAATGACAAATATGTATCTATACAACTGGTCCGATGTCCAAATATATATATATATATATATATATATATATATATATATTTATATATATATATATATATATATATATATATATATATATATATATATATATATATATATATATATATATATATATATTTACATACAGAGAACTTTGTTTAGGCCATTCTATCGATGAATAAGTATCCAAACTTATTTCTCTTTCTCCTGACATGTTTTAATGCAATAATAGTCGCATTGGACAAAGCATTACGTATGTTTCCCCAAATTCAAAACGTGCATATGCGTTAAGAACACTCAGTAGGTATTGAACTGCGGGATAATTATTGTGCAACATTTCATTTTTGGGGATGATTTGGAGATATGAGTTGGACCCGACGTGCAGTTTGGAAACATGCATGTTTTAAATTGCTTTAAATGAAAGTTAAGTGAAGTAAATGTTTCTTAAATTGATAATCGTTTGCTTGCTTCAATTTATTCCGAAAGTCACATAACTAAGTAAGCAGTGTTGTATTTCTCTTTTTCCATTTTGAAAACGGGGCCCGGGCCCTCCGGATTTGGAAAAATCACGTCGTTCAAACTAAAATTTACATTTATTAATTTAAAGTATTTAATTACAAACTTCAAAACATTCTTAAATCTTTGAAAAGGTCCCTTCCTTTAAAAAAGATAAAATTTTCGCATTATTTGTTTTTATTGTCCGATGAACAATAAATATTCAAATATATTTCCTTAAAGAACATAAATTGGGAGTTTGACAGCCTTGTGGTAGTCATTATACACTACTTAGTGCGACGATTTCGCATTTTCATCCTATAAACAAATCTACATGTACACTACGCGACCTGTGATTTTTGCCTAATTTGCGAAGTCATTAGCGGGCATTTTGCTTTTTGGGAGTAAAATCACCGCGATTTCACGTGACTCGTCACTCCGACGTCGCGCGAGAGCAAGATAATATTCGCGCTAAATCCCCTCAATGATGTGGTGATTCGCCGCAATTCGCCGTGATCGCAGTGCATATCGTTGACATCGATAATTCGCCAATTCAGAGACGTAGATAACAAGTTATCTCTACGTCTCTGGCCAATTCATGCATATAAACCGAATCGTATCGATAACTGTATACATAACGCTTTTCTAATGTTCACAATTATCAACTAATCCAACATAATTGCAACATCACTTACGAAAAATAATCTTAAACATTTATGTCGGTAAATATGTTTGAGAATTTCATTAACACAACTATATGACTACGCCATTTTTCAGAAATTTAAAGAGTAAAGTGCATAATGTTTTCATTCACAACTTTCATTGGACGAGCGTATTTAAATTTGGATCGAATGCAATACAATCTTACAAAAAAAAACGTTTTATTGCGTCATACGCCTTCATGTAAAAAACGTTTTCCTCCTGGAAATTGTGCTATTAATGCATAATATTATCAAAACATTTTTTCGACACGTAAAGCGTTGTAACAAATTACTATACAATTCAAAACAATTATACCATAAGTATAAATGTTCCGTTAAATTCCCAAATGAGAATAATAATTTATAATCCGAAACACACTTCCGATGTTTTAATGTTTACAAATGCTTCCAATAAAGCCATTATGTATATTTCCCGACAAAAGAGCGCGAAAATTATGCGGCAACGTACAAGGTCAAGGTATAGAGTGTGCAAGTATTGATTTTTTATACAAACTGCGTAGCGCAGAGAACATTGAATTCTGTTGATTTCGGTTAAATGTTTCTTTGGTATTTTTAAAACAGTAATATCGCCAACAATATGATATTTCTTTTAAATTCAAATCAAACACGCCGTAACCGAATTGTTACTGATAGAAGTAAAACATAATACCTTGACTTGTTACTGATAGAAGTAAAACATAATACCTTGACTTGTATAGTTTTTTTGTTGTGAGAGACCATCTGAGTAAACGCCGAAAAATATATTCAAACTGTTATTTTTTGTCAATGCCCTTTGATCCATTATAGCACTTAATTGGCAGCGCCATCTTGTTGTTTCTGTGATTGTCACATCTTTTCACAGTTTGAACACGTACAAAGAGTGCCAATTAGACACTAGAATAAACACTATCACCCGCTGGACAGTACACAATAAATAATCAAATGTTGAGGGTTTTTTGTTTTTGACGTGAAAACCCAGAGAAATGCATGTACATTATACATCATCATATTTATTGAACTTTGCGAATGCTTAGTGCTACGTTGATATACTCGTTTTTTTGTCAGCGTAACAAACACAATGTTTAATGGCTTTAATATATAGGCAATGATATAATAACAACATATTATATAACACGATATCATAATAACATGTACTTAAAAATAGAACTGTAATGTATTTCCGATTTCCGGCTTATCAAGCATTGTGAATGTATGTACAATGCTCGGAAAGTAACGCGAGTAACACGAGTTATCCGAATTGGAGCCTGAAACAGAAAATAAATAAGTATAGCATAATTTAGTCCAAATAATTAGACGTAATCTACCGATTACATTTAAACATTAAATGAAAGTGTTACTTAAACAATTTTCCGTGCCTTAAGGCGCGAATATTTTGCTAAACACTGTTAACAAAAGGGCTGCACGTTATAATTCTTAATGAAATGCACAAATAACACGGTGCCTATACCACGTGACTTTTTAAGATCTGTGTGGGGAGTTAAATGTCAACAAAAGCACGACAAAGGTAAGATTTTTAAGGATAACTTTTTTAATATGTCATCATTTTCAATGGGATAAAGCGGAGAGCCCGCTCATTCATGAGAGTTTTCTATAGGTATCATGATTTTGTAAAACAAATGAATATTTTTTCAGTAAAGTGCAACCGCGCGTTTGAATGGTTAGAAAAAGGTAGGATCAGTGTGGGGACATTATTTTATTATGACACAGAAACATCACCTCTCGTGAAATAAAGCAATAAACTTTATGGGCGGAGCTTACACTCTATCATTTTGCATTCTTTTTGCAGGTTTCTTTCATATATTTATGAAAACAAAATCAAGAAAAATATTCTAACAGTGATATGATCTGTGTGGTATACGTGTTTAGAAGGATCTGTGTGGTATCCGTGTTTCTACAATTTACGGATAAATTGAGATAATAACGACAATATATATATTTTTTAATTAATTTCAATTATTTCAATACAACAATTACTACTACTACTACTACTATTATTACTACTACTTCTGCTACTACTACTACTACTACTACTACTACTACTACTACTACTACTACTACTACTACTATTATTACTACTACTTCTGCTACTACTACTACTACTACTACTACTACTACTACTACTACTACTACTACTACTACTACTACTACTACTACTACTACTACTACTACTACTACTACAACTATTACTACTACTAGTAGTAGTAGCAATAGTAGAAGTGGTAGATCTATTATTATTATTTAAAAATTCATTCATTTCAGAAATCACCTATTTGGCAATAGTGAGCGGACAAGGCACGGTGCCTATACCACGTGACTTTTTCGGATCTGTGTTGGGAGAATAAAGCGCGACCCAGTTAACATTTTTAAGGATCTCTTTTTAAATAGTTCACCATTTTTAATGGGATTATGTGGAGAGCCCGCTCATTGTAAGAGTTTTCTATAGCTATTATGATCTTTTTAAACTAATAAGTATTTTTTCAGTAAAGTGCAACCGCGCGTTTGAACGGTTAGAAAAATGTCGGATCTGTGTGGGGACTTCATATTACAAATGCGCGGTTGCACTTTACTGAAGAAATACTTATTTGTTTATAAAGATCGTGACACCTATAGAAAACTCTCACGAATGAGCGTGCTCTCCACTTTATTCCATTAAAAATGGTGAAATATTTTAAAAGACACCTTTAAAAATGTTATCTGGGTCGCGCTTTATTCTCCCAACACAGATCTTAAAAAGTCACGTGGTATAGGCACCGTGCAAGGGTTAAGGGAAGAAAAAACAGAGGAAACTGTTTCACGAGACAGGAATGCTTTACAGAAGGGGACACTAGGAGTAAGGTGGGAGCGGGCGAGACGAAACGATAGCAAACTGTTGCCAACAATAAGAATGCGGATAGACGAACACAATGGATATTTTAATTCTGACACAAATTCTGCAATAGAAATTGTGTCAAATATTACACAGGTTGACAAAAAGCAAAGGCATGTTCTTTCCTGAGTACAGTAGACTCTGCCAATACCGGACTCTCTGAATACTGGAACTCTCCCGATTCCGGACGGTCGGGCCAGTCCCGTATTTTCTCCTTCTATTTCTTTGTTAAAAAATGTTGAATAAACCGAACTCTCTGAAAACCGGAAACCGGACGGGTATCTCCGTAATTTTGGTCATTTTCAACGTAAAATACATTGAGTATACCGGACGGTCTAAATTCTCAAGATGCCCGTGGCGTGAAAAAGGCGTGAAACAATACCTAGTCAGCACAGCGAGTGCGGTGTCACACATTTTGCTCGCGCAATTATCGATAATCGGATTAAACATACCATAAAGGTGTCAAGTCGTTACCGCGCTATGGGAGTCCGATTAAGTAATGTAAAACAAACTGTGAATGTCTATAATAGACCTGCGGTAACACCAAAAAGTGATTGACTCGATCGTTTTATTAATTATTTATTATCGCCAGTGACTATCAAAGAGATCCGATACTTTGCCCTCCGTATGCAGCGGTATGGACATGAAAAGGATGGCGACTTCCTGGCAACGGCAGACACCCTCCTTAACATTGCAGAAAATAAGATCGTAAATGAGAAATGTGCTTTCAAGCAGAGAGTGATCTTGGACTTTTTCGTGAAATCGTAAACTTCAAGAATTAGTAGGTTTTGAGATTATGAATAGATTATGAATATCTTAAAAAATAATTATGACGCTGTTTTTTGCTTGTGTGTATGTTTTATGAAATGTGGAACATGTATGTATTGAATAATAAATCGTGTATCTACAACAATCTTATTTGTGTCGTCACTCGCCTATATGACAAATGCCACGTACGTACATGTATAAAGCACCACGCTCACTTTGGGATTAATCAAAACAAGTCGGTATGGATTATTTTTTTGCTTTTAATCGATTAAAAACACATTTTTTAATAATGCAATTAACATCATCAGTACCTGCGTACAGTCATCACATGGTACATGTAAATGTATATGGTTTGTTTTATTTTTAAGTGATTCTGTACACAATGCATACCATGTATATTTCGGCAATATGCATACTCTTGGTAAACCGGAACTCTCTGAAAACCGGACGATCAGGCCGGTCCCGAGACCGTCCGGTTTACAGAGAGTCTACTGTAATACATATGTTTTAAAATCAAATTTGGAATACACACTGATAAAACAGAATCCACCAGACGTATTGGCTTGTCATTTTGTTGTTATTTAAAGCTTAAGGTAAACGGTATGTTTATTAAAAACAAAATACTGGTCATAGTAGAAACATATATATATGTGTGTGTTTGTGTGTTTTATTTCATATATGGAATTCATATTAATGCATTAGTTTATTACATAGTATAGATATTGACAATCATTCGCCATGTGTTGGTGATAATGTCATGTTATAAATTATGTCGTATTCAGTGTAACAAGTGTATGCTTATCTTTAGCGTTAATTATTTTGAAGAGAATATAAAAAGTAAATGAATAAATATTGTATTATATGATTATATATGTACGATTCTCCTCTTGTTTTGTGGATGGATGCAGCTCTGAAGAATGTCAAGACGTATTTTGAATTAAGGAGTATTGTATTGTATACACAACCACATTGCATACATTGTTTACTGTCAATTACCACGGCCTAGAGTAATTATAAGCAGGCAGTTAATTATGTAAAGCAATCGTGAAAATCCCTAGTATTAGAAACCCTCCCTGGCTGCTTATGATTATCGAACTAGCTCGAGACAGCGGTATTTAAAATTGAAACCAACGAAAAAACATCGCAAAACTTTTATTAAGTTATAATTAAAAATGAATCACAGATTCGATAATACAAATCACAGATGCGATTTATTAATGAATAATGTAAATCCAAATTATTGCACAATTATTTGAGAATTATTTCAAACACACAAACGAACTAAACGAAACCTAAAAATTAATCAAATTCGGATAACTTTAGAATCATTTTGAAAAGTAAAGTAAAAGTAAAACAACGAATAAAATAACGTAAAACGATAATGAAGTTACACAGACAAACTGTAAACTATTATGATTTTTAATCAGTATTCACAGATTTATGTGAAGTCCTCACGTATCGAGAAAGGTTTGTTTTGCGTTTGTACGTTTTGAAACACTCCTCACTACTGTAACACTTGTCATGCATGTGGGTATTGACGTGCTCTCTGAGGTCATTCTCACTCCTAACTGCCAAGCCACACTGGTAACATTTCACTAATCCCTCTTTTTTGCACTTTTCTCTCTAGCCACGAGTAGGTACTTGGCCGCACTGTACACACACGTGACATTGGGGTCCTTTGTTCGTTGAAGCCTTCTAAGATTGTAGGCATCCTGAGAAAAAAACAACATATTTTATTCACGTGACAGTTCAATGCGTAAACACGCTATTTCAAAAATGTTAGTATCTGAGGACACGCGTTCGTTAGTTTTAAATTACAAACGATTTGACGATTATTGAGTTATTTAAAAATATATGATAACCTGAGAAATGAGATATATTGTTTATTTGTGTTGTTTCAAGAAAATCCGTTCATCTGTTTGTAAGCATAACTGTATAAAAATGTAACTATTTTTAAGGTATTTAATCATACCTGAAATGCTTTCCCACAGCAGTTATAGTTTCCAGAGTTAGCGTGTCCCCTAATGTGGCGCAATAATCCAGCTCTGGTCTTCGACATTTCTCCGCATTCGGAGCATTGAGCCATACCTTAAAGCAAATATAATATCAAAACTAATATACAATACATTTCTTAACCTGACAGTAGTGTTTGGCGCCAAAAAAAAAGGAATTTGATACAATAACATCAAGTGTACACTTATTTAAGGTAAGCATGGACTTGTCATCGATTTAAGATGCTCCAGCGTAAGATTTTAATATTATAATGGGGATTGTACAGCATGCCTGTAAATCATAATTATGTATTAGTTCAACAAGCGGTGCAAGCGTAGTGTATAGCCATTATGTGTTTTACGTGCTAGCGCATTTAAAAATCCCGTTTCAAATACATTGTTGACAAGCATTTTCTTAAACAACTAAAGAGAACTGAAAAACTTAAAAACAGTAAACCACGCAGATCCGTTGAAAAACGTATACCACACAGATCATATTACTGTAAGAATAGTTTTCTTGAATTTTGTTTCGTAAATAAATAACAGAAACCTGAAAATGGATGCAAAATGATATAGTGTAAGCTCCGCCCATAAAATTTATTTCTTAATTTCACCAGAGGTGATGTTTTTGTGTAAAAAAAATCAATGTCCCCACACTGATCCTACCCTTTTCTAACCGTTCAAACGCGCGGTTGCTTTTTACTGAGAAAATACTTATTTGTTTTATAAAATCATGATGCCTATAGAAAACTCTCATGAATTAGCGGGCTCTCCACTTTATCCCATTAAAAATGGTGACATATAAAAAAAGTTATCCTTAAAAATCTTACCTTCGTCGCGCTTTTGTTGATATTTTACAGTGTCCGACAAATTTCTTATTTTTCAGGTAGCCCACTGGGCTACCAATAAAAATATTTGGTATCCATAATATTTTCCTACAACGTTAAGTTGGAAACGTAAATAAAGCGTTTAGATGATCAATACGATTGGCTCGTATGGTGTTAATCAATGCAATTGCCCTTTTTAACAACAAATACCGAGTTTCAAGAAATCAAGAGTATTAAATCATTTATTTACTTGTGTCCGACTTTAAGTACTGTCCGAATTTACGTATTGCATCCGTATGTTACGACACTTGTGTGCAGTCAGTATACAATACAATAATTGTTTCAATAATGAAGGAACTGATACAGTGTAACGGTAACATTATATTTTATTAAAAGGAAATGTCAATGCCAAATAATTCGCGAGATACCCCGGTACTTAAGTTGAAATTCACAACGAAACTTTTAATGTAAATTAAATCATCTCAATGTTGTACCCGCTACGAAATTTTTATTTACAAAGAAATACACCCGTGTCAATTTTTGCGCGCTTTTTATCTGGACAAAGACATTCATTTATTAAATGCAGAATTTTGTAACCTAAAATAGCTGTACACAATGCGTGCAAACCGTGGAAGGTGAATTACGCATGTTGCAATTGAACGGTCCTGATTGGGAGCTTATTTCATCATATCTTTAAATAGAACCATATGCCGAAATTCATTTGACACTTTAGAAAATTTCAAACGTTTGTGTTTATGACTCTTATCATCTTTATGACCCACCCATAATTTGGTTTAAAAAATATAAATTGGGCATATATGGGATTATTGATTAACAGTCGATTAATCCATTTATTAATTGACAATGCAAACTAATTAGCAGGTGTTAACCGCATTCACACCGTTGTTATTAATATTCATTTTCGGTTTCGTTACCGTTTTGAAGAATCCGCTATTGTTTTGATTTATATAATGTTCGGCGTCCTTGGATATTTAACAACATCAAAAACGTTGTCGCTATTACTCATTGTTGCGGTTAACAAAGAATTCCAAACTGCGAAATGATGTTACATCATGTGCGCTAACTATCCAACCGGCTCTCATTATATTATTAGCAGACGACAAATGTTTATTCTGATTGGATGATTAAAATACACTGTTACTGTTTCCGACATTACCGCAAGTGATCAGTGACTGTTTAGATAATTTATTGCACTTTGTTATCGGATTATAAGCAATACACAGTGTAGAAACACATGGTCAGCGTGTTTATTCTACGTATGTCTGTCAATAAAACGGGCTACCGCTCTTATAGATTTAAAGTAGACCGGCGGGCGTCAGCTGGAAAATTCCAGTAGCCCGATGAAAAATTTATGTAGCCTCCGGGTTCCGGGCAATGGATTTGTCGGACACTGTTTTACTCCCCACACAGATCTTAAAAAGTCAAGTGGTATAGGCACTGTGAATAAGTATTAACATAATTAATAACGTCAATAAACACACACGGTAAGATCAAAGTTTAAAAGGAAAACTTAAATCATATTTCTCGTAAATTATTAGTTTCGTCCAAATCAAATACCATGTATAGAGAAACATGGTATTTATAACCGACCAATGACGAAACACTATGCAACTTTACACAGTGCTACGCTACATGTATATGGCAACAATATGGAATATGAACAGTGGTAGTGTATTTGGGCCTGGAATATAATTGATTGTAAGTTTAAATAAAATTCTGCTAATGCAATTAGTTAAATAATGTTTACATGTTATGTTCAATAATTATTGCATGATCATTCTGCGCTTTTATATTAATTTGGAGCCGTTAAAGCTTCCGACATTACTTCATCAAGTTCATGTCGAACAGGAGTATTTTAGCTAATACGCCCATTGTATACAACAACAACAAAAGATTTATTATTGCAATGTATAATGTAAGTGTATACATATATGTAACATGTAATGTAGTGTAACCCTCAACGTAAATCGCTTAAAAAGGGGAATCACGGCGGTTCGCGGTGATTTGCGCTGATTCGCGTTGATTGCGCAACAGCTAGATACATCGCGCGACGGTCGCCGAGACATCACCCAAATTTTCTTGTCGCTAGGAAACACCGCGATTTGTCACGTTGCATCGATTGCGGTGATGCGAGAATCGCGGCAAAAATCACGGGTCGCGTAGTGTATTTAAAAAAGAATCTCTGAAAAAACAACCATTGGACGTATCGGATGCGGATTTCTAAAGAGGGCGTTAACCCGAATGACTGAATATGAGTCGGTCCGTATCCAAACGAACAAGAGTTGTGTATTGCCCGATAACCGAGGATTATGGAAACCATTTTGATATTTACCTTAAAGGGGCATTTTCGCAGATTTTTGCATGTATTGGAGTTTGTCGTTAAATGCTTTATATTGATTCATGTAAACATCTAAAATCTCCATTAAAAAAACAATTGTTTTTTAGATTGAAGAAAAAAACAGCCCTCAAATGGGCTCGAACCACTGAGCGGAGTAAAAGTTTATCGCTTAGATCACTCGGCCATCCGTGCTCACACAATGAGTGATGTATTTTATACTTAACATTAGCAAACCTCATAGTATCACAAAATATAACGACAACAACAGAACTCTCCAAGTTATTTAATCATTTCGCGTTGCAACGCTTTATAATTTTCAGGTTTATAAATCGTCAAAAAATGCATATAATTGATACTTTAGAGCATGGTAAATGTTCAGTATTACTGCTTCATCACAAATATCATAACTACAACGACAATTTGAGAATCTGAAAAAAAAAATTATTTTGTCCATTTACCAAAATGTGAAAAGGCCCCTTTAAATTTGTTTTAACTATGTGCAGCTAAGTATCGGAACATACGCATGTGTTTTTGTTAAAGTAAAAAAATAAAAAATGTGTACTCTATCCTTTACAAAAAATCAGCTAATAAGAATGATCTTTACATTACAAAGTTTCTGAAATTTAGTTATAACATATATATTTATTCAATTTCTTGATATTTTTCATACCAGATATAACAAGTGACAAATGGGCGCATCATTTAATATCATAGGAGGAGTACAATGCCAAAATGTAATAATGTTTAACAATTTCTTTTTATATGGGCCTCGTTCTTGGAAAACCAGAGGATGTGCGTAAAGTGTCGTCCCAGATAAGCCTGTGAAGTCCGCTCACGCTTATCATGGACGACGATTTCCGCTTTGGCTGGATTTTCGTTTAGAATAGACATCCTTTTTAATGAAGAATTATTAACAACGGAAAGTGTCGCTCTTTATTAACCTGTGCGGACTGCACAGGCTTATCTGGTAAGATACTTTAAACACGTGAATTAAGCCCAGTTTTCTCAGAGCGCGGCTAGTATATGCACGAACCGCGTAATAGCAGTCGCAATTTTCAAGTATCACTTGACAATTAAGCTAAGAATATTGGCGTAAATAGTACATCGTCCGGGACGCACAAGGTTGTTTCGTGAATCACGCTGACAAGCCAGTTTTGACTACGACCTTCGACTGGCAAGTCTACCAATCATAACCGTGCAAAGTGATGTACGTGCACAATCGCGATACATCGATTATGTCCGGAATCCTCCGTAAGATAGGCAGATATAAGCAATAAATCGTCTGCTGATCCAGAGTGGTACGTTCAAAGCAAACGTTTGACAAGATTAGCAACCTTTCAATATATGTATTTATTATCGTTGTGTGAATGAATAAACTGGTTATACAGGTTTTTGAAGGTGATATATGTCCAATGGTGCGGAAATCAAGATTTCCTCGTGCACAGATTTGTAGGTTTAGTCATTCGACAGGCAAGCAGGGTAGAGCGAAGACTTGATTTAAATCGTTTTATTTATTTTCTCAACCACATTTCATTGTGAAATTTGATTTATTTTTGTGTCGTATTGGCGTTGGTAATTTATTAATATGGACAGTCAGGATGAGAGGAGAGATCGTCTCGCCGGCGGGGACAGGGCTGGCACAGTAAATGGACACACGTAGCGACCACGTGGTAGCGGTCAAGAAGGTAGGCCCTCGGGGATAGAGGAGAATTGTTTGACGTGTTTGGTTTACATATAATACGCACATTGTGAAGAAAAGTATCATTTCTCACGTTTTTCTCTTGTAAATTGTAGTTTAAAGAGGCATGTCCTTTTTTCGGAAAATCATTGGTGCCAATCCTGATATAATTGACTGTATTGTCGTCGCTTACGCATTACCATTCTTATAATTACCTGAAAAATGTGTATCTGTAAATAACCAATCAGCTTTAAAGCAGATAGATTAGCAGATATTGAAGAGTCAGTGAAGGATATGTAAAATACTGGCTGTATTGAAGAATTAAAGGACATCCCTCATGTTGTTAGTCAATCAAGTGTAGCCTTAATGAAGCCGGAAGCTGGATTTGTGATCAATGAGGACAAGTCAATATAAGTACCAGTTCAGAGGCTAGAATGGGTAGGATTAATCTGGGATAGCCAAATTTTCTTTTGAAATTCTCGATAGAAGAATAACTGATTTTAAAAATACTCTTTTAAAGGTATTTTCTTCCATGCCAATGGTTTCGGCAAGGGATTTAGCTAGATGTACGGGGAAAATTGTTTCAATGATGCCTGTTATTGGTAGTCTGGCTAGGTAAAGATTAGATATCTTTATTATGAAATCGTTTCTAGACCGTCAATGCATAGAGTTATAGCCCTTGAACCAGATAGCTTATTTATTTCCGAATTTAGATTTTGGTTAGGTCGCATAGATGGCATACAATCAAGACATTTTAGTAAAACTACATGTGTCGAAGTTTTAAAAGTTTACAGTGATGCAAGTGAGTTTGCCGGTGGGGCTTATATTGTTGATATGTCAGGTTTTATTTTTCACGATATATGGTCAAATGACGATTGCAATACAAGTTCTACTTATAGAATACTTAATGGAGTAGTTCTAGTTTTACGTGCCTATGGGATTTTTTTTAAGGGTGGGGGGCTGTTAAGAGGTTTTCTGACTCTGAATCACGTGTAAAGTTGGTAAAGGTAGGAAGTTCTAAAATTGAGTAACATGATCTAGCACTAAGCATTTTAGTATGTGTTTGAAGATGAATATAGGACTAGAAATACAATGGATTCCAAGAGAATTAAACTCCATTGCCAGTATAAGTAAAATGAGCAATTCAGATGAATGGTAAATCTCACGAGATTTCTTTGAGTATTTAAATGGTAGCTCGGGTCCGATTTTGATTGATCGCTTGGCTACTGTTAAAAATGGAAATACTTAAAGATATAACTTAAAATTCTTTGATTTTGAAACAGAAGCAGATTGCTTTACACAGTTTTGGGGTGCCGATTTGAGTTGGTTGATGCCCCTATTTATCTCGTAGGAAAAACAATTTTGCACTTTCTAGAATGCAACGCATATGGCGTTTTGGCGGTACACAGATGGCCTAGTGCAGCATTTTGGCCATTCTTATTTGAGGCTGGTAATGTACAAATGCACTTTGAAAATGATATTATTGTGTTTGACAAAGGGCAAACTATTTGTATGAGTAATAACCACTCTGTTTCAGTTCAAGACCTTTTTCAAGAAATGTTCTTGCTATTCGAATTTAACTATACTATATGTCGTTTATATGTGAATCGGTGATATGAATGGTTTGACTGTTTTGCTATACTTATGGTATAGTTGGGATTTTTCACGTGTTTATATGTGTAGAAATGATTAAATGGATGTTGTTTTTGTATAGCCATTAAGTATGTATAGAAACCATGTTGGTGTATGTCCGTTTGCACCTGGTGCTTACGAAGTCGTGTACAGTACACGAGGAATGGAATATTTGCAAAAAAGAAAGCAAAAACAGTACTTGCAAAAAAGAAAGCAAGGGTTAAAAATAATAGTTTTAAAAGTATAATACTTGCAAAAAAGATAGCAAGGGTAATATTTATTTCAAATTGGAAAATACTTGCAAAAAAGAAAGCAAGGGAAACGGTTTTGTTACAGAAAGTCAATTTAAAATGTTGGTGTGTGTGTTTCATGTCTGTCTGCCTCTGGGGTAGACGCGATTGTGTGTGGCATTTCGTGGGCTCATGGGGTTGTGGGATCGTGTGGTCGTTGTAATTCTGGTCTGGTTGTGTTTTCTGATGATGGATTGAAAAGGGCCAATTCTGGGCCGCTGGTTCGGAGGTGCTTAGTGACTAAAGCGGATGTGTAGAGGCTTTGATTCTTTGATGTGAGATGTGTAACGGTGTGTTTGGTGCGTTTTTTGGGGGGTTTGGCGGTTTGGGGACTTTGAATTGAAAGGATGCGATACAAGATTTTTGAGGATTGTGCTATAATTATTATTTTCAATAGTAAAATGGTTCAATTGTGCAAGGGCGAACAGGTTTTGACATTTTGTAAAACAAATGCAGTTTTATGCCCTGTCTTCTACTTGAAAAAATGTATCTTGGTTGAAACTATTCTAGATATTGCAATATATGTTTCGTTTAGAAACATAACAAATGGTAAGAAAATGAATAAATACATTTTAGTTGGCTCAAAGCAGATGAGTTACAGTAGACAATTAGATATTTTGCGCCACATCTTTAGTGAAATTTGACTTAAACCTAATGTTTACGGGTTGCATTAATTTCGGTCAGGGGAAGCAACTGCTGTTGCAAATAGCGGTGTATCTGATAGTGTTAAAAAAGCATGGGCAGTGGAGGACTGTTGGCGCTTAGGATCACTGCGTGAGAGATTCGGATGAAACACAAACAATTGTTTCTTCTCGTTTGGATTTGTAAATATATATGGTACTTGGTGTTGTATGTTGTTAGTTGTGCGTTGTTTTTTTTGCCCCGTTCTTTTTCTGTCGATAAAATACCCTGCTTGTCATGACACCTAAACAAATGTGTTTGTTTTTATTCTAAATGGTTAGATGATAAATAATTTATGTTTGTCATAAAATGTAATGAAATATAAAACATAAATGTATTTATTATCGTTGTGTGAATGAATAAACTGGTTATACAGGTTTTTGAAGGTGATATATGTCCAATGGTGCGGAAATCAAGATTTCCTCGTGCACAGATTTGTAGGTTTAGTCATTCGACAGGCTCTGTTTGTGTGTTTGTGTGTTGATGTTAATATTATGTTTTATGTGTTTCAGTGAGTTTTATGAGAGCAGACGGATGACTGACTTGAGATAGAAAGGGGCATTGGTTCCGGACATTTTACCATGGGATTTACATAGTTTTCTAAAGAGAATACTTAACGTTTACGATATAGTAACAGCTGATTATTTGTAGATTTCTCTAAAATTAGAGGTTTCAGGAGGTGATGAAGGCACCTAGACACCGGTCTTGAGCCATGGGTCCTCATACGTCCCCCTGCCATTAAAAGAAAAATGAAAAATGAGCAGTAGGGTTGCGTATCCCGCTCGCGGTTACACCTGAATCGTTCGTTTCCACCGATTATTGTTTGGGGTGTACGTGAAGTCATGTGCACTTCTCTTAATTGATGGTAATGAATAAATCTTGTAATTATCGCAGCTGTTTTATCAAAACTAATGCTTCACTTTATGTACTTTTCGCAAATAGGCGTTGTGGATGGGCATAGGGGGCGTCCTCGGTGCGCTTTGGGCATCGGCGGCGGACGGGCGGTTGTTAGGGCCGTGGCGTCCTTGTTTGGGCTTGTGATTTTGAATTGTGTAGTTAAATTGTGCAATTGTATGATTTTGAGTTTAGGCTTGACGTCTGATGGGTATTAAAAATATTCAATTATTCACATGTAACGCATGAGCATGTTTAATGATACGTATAACGACGTGTTCTACAGAATGGATTTAGTATCGTTTCAGTTCTTAAATATATGAGAAGGATGTCGCAACGTTTACTGACGTCTCGAGACTTTTCAACTGAGCGGTGCCATTGGGGTCGATATCTGTTGCTCATTGAACACATACGATCGTCAGAAGATTTGTTTCTTGCATTTATGTGTAGAAAGCCCTGTCAGATACAAACACCCACTCCGTGCGTGTGTTTCAAGAAATAAAATACCCTGCTTGTCATGACACCTAAACACATGTGTTTGTTTTTATTCTAAATGGTTAGATGATAAATAATTTATGTTTGTCATCAAATGTAATGGAATATAAAACATAAGTTAAGAGCTTAGGAGCAAAGTTGGTTGGAGTATGGAGACACATTTCTATATTCGACGAGAAAAAAGTATGTTATTTAAATATATTCTGCTTAATTATAACGATTTGTTATGGGTTGAGTACGTACACATGTATACATGTACTGAATGGTGTGCCGCATTCATTTGCTTGTTAAATGTTTTGACGTGAATATCCGACATCGCGAAGTTATCATCTATTTTAACTTAGTGTCTGCGTAATAATTATTCAATAGAATTCTTAATGTTGATTTATGTGCGACTGTTTAAACTGATGATTGTAATTCAGCGTTTGGTATTGCAATATATGTTCTTAACGCAAATGCATATAAGAGGTGTAAGGAAACATTATCACCAGCTTTGAATGACACATACTGAAGTGAATATCTTGGACGAATAGGACAGGTTAAGGCAAATTTATTAACAGTTTAAAAATAATAATAATGACTATAACAGCGACTGTCAATCATTATTACACCCTTACTGGTGTATACGGAATAGCTCGCTAAACGACCGTCCGAGAGTACGCATCACTCGAGTCGCTTGTTTAAAATCCTATGCGATTCAAATTTTACACGCCACCTGATTGGAATATACTCTTGGAACAATCGACAAGCGTAACGTTCATTTTGCTATATAAACTGAAGCACTTTCATTGTCTGAAAAATTAGACTATGTTTATTGTTGCGCGGTAGGCGGTGCTTATAATAAAACAAAAAGTTTCACATTGTTTCTATAATGCATATAATCACATTACAGCTAGTAACAAGGTAGAACAAGTAACATCCAATGTATTAATTACAGAATAAACAGGGAATCTTACAAATGTAATAAGTAAACAAGTAGTCGCAACTTTTCATAATAACCATTTTAAAGGGTAAAAGTAAGAATCTCGCAGCCATTTTGTTAGGTTGAGGTGCCTCACAGTGTGAGGTGCGGGTCAAATCGATTGATAGTACATGTGCAAAGGTGTCAGTTATTGGTTTTCACCTGGTGCTGTTATGTATATATTCGCTTAGGGTATAGTTATAAATCGATGTTTATTGTTTTCGGTGAAATTAGCGTGTAATTCACCTGTCAGTTGTGCGTGATTTCTTGATGTTAAGCGGTTCTACATTATCGGCGCGCAAACGATTTAAACTATTAAACTATTTGCGCTTTTTTTCGTGCGAATCCTATGCGGTTCCACATTATAGGCGCGCAAACGATTAAAACTATTGGCGCTCTTTTCGTGCGAACCCGATCTATTTGTGAATGTATTTGAAGAGCGATCATTGCCAATGCAATTTTCATTCTATAAGAATATTAAGTAGCCGAGTTACGATACTCTCACTTATGTTAAATATCAATTGCAAATGTTCGAGTAAACTATCAATAAACTTTCTTGTAGAAAGTTTTACAAATACAATCCAAATTTTTATGAACCGTTGTTTTTAAAAGTATCGTTCAATGTTTACAGTTAGATAAACAGGTTGATTGGTTCGATATCAGAATAATTAAGAATATGCATAATACTTGTTAATCATGTGTTAAGTCATGTACATCCTAGAATAATCGCCAAGACCGTAGCATCAGTTCGGTGCGTAAGGACCGCGCGCTTCTTTCTTCTGTCTTCATTCCTTACTTACTTTCATTTTTAAAACCATTTTTTCTATCCTATAAATAATTCTATTCTCCTACGCAAGGTGTAATTTTTAAAACTGAACTCAAAATATAAACTCTACAAATCGGTATAAAGTACGAACATGTCAACCCAGATTCTATACTCCAAAACGGTAGGATATTTGCAAAAGTTGAAGTTATTACTCGCCGGGCTGCCCAAATCAGAAGAAAAACTTAATATATATTTATATATCTGAGAAAAAAACGTAACGTAGGCTTTCTAATTATATATAATTTGTCAAAATCGGCCGAGAAATGAAACTATAATTAAAAAAAAGACGTGAGTGGGTACATCAAAATGTATAACCTCGGCGCTTCGATGTACGCTAATTATAAAAGTTCGATAGTTACCGGTCACGTGACTCAGTTTCGACAAGATATTTGCCTATACGGTTACGTTTCATCATAATTTAGTCCAAATAATTAGACGTAATCTACCGATTACATTTAAACATTAAATGAAAGTGTTACTTAAACAATTTTCCGTGCCTTAAGGCGCGAATATTTTGCTAAACACTGTTAACAAAAGGGCTGCACGTTATAATTCTTAATGAAATGCACAAATAACACGGTGCCTATACCACGTGACTTTTTAAGGTCTGTGTGGGGAGTAAAATATCAACAAAAGCGCGACGAAGGTAAGATTTTTAAGGATAACTTTTTTAATATGTCACCATTTTTAATGGGATAAAGTGGAGAGCCCGCTCATTCATGAGAGTTTTCTATAGGTATCATGATTTTATAAAACAAATAAGTATTTTTTCAGTAAAGTGCAACCGCGCGTTTGAACGGTTAGAAAAGGGTAGGATCAGTGTGGGGACATTATTTTTTTTTACACAAAAACATCACCTCTGGTGAAAGTAAGAAATAAATTTTATGGGCGGAGCTTACACTATATCATTTTGCATCCATTTTCAGGTTTCTGTTATTTATTTACGAAACAAAATTCAAGAAAACTATTCTTACAGTAATATGATCTGTGTGGTATATGTTTTTCAACGGATCTGTGTGGTATACTGTTTTTAAGTTTTTCAGTTTTATTTAGTTGTTTAAAAAATGCTTGTCAATAAAACTGGATTTTTAAATGCGATAGCAAGTAAAACACATAATGGCTATACACTACGCTTGCACCGCTTGTTGAACTAATACATAATTATGATTTACAGGCATGCTGTACAATCCCCATCATAATATTAAAGTCTTACGCTGGAGCATCTTAAATCGATGACAAGTCCATGCTTACCTTAAATAAGTGTACACTTTATGTTATTGTATCAAATTCCATTTTTATTTTGGCGCCAAACACTACTGTCAGGTGAAGTAATGTATCGTATATTAGTTTTGATATTATATTTGCTTTAAGGTGTGGCTCAATGCTCCGAATGCGGAAAAATGTCGAAGACCAGAGCTGGATTATTGCGCCACATTAGGGGACACGCTAACTCTGGAAACTATAACTGCTGTGGGAAAGCATTTCAGGTAAGATTAAATACCTTAAAAATAGTTACATTTTTATACAGTTATGCTTACAAACAGATGAACGGATTTTCTTGAAACAACACAAATATACAATATATCTCATCTCTCAGGTTATCATATATTTTGAAATAACTCAATAATCGTCAAATCGTTTGTTATTTAAAACTAACGAACGCGTGTCCTCAGATACTAACATTTTTGAAATAGCGTGTTTACGCATTGAAATGTAACGTGAATAAAAAAAAAATTCTCAGGATGCCTACAATCTTAGAAGGCTTCAACGAACAAAGGACCCCAATGTCACGTGTGTGTACAGTGCGGCAGGAGCTTTGCGGACAATAGAGAGAAAAATGCAAAAAAGAGGGATTGGTGATATGTTACCAGTGTGGGTTGGCAGTTAGGAGTGAGAATGACCTCAGAGAGCACGTCAATACCCACATGCATGACAAGTGTTACAGTAGTGAGGAGTGTTTCAAAACGTACAAACGCAAAACAAACCTTTCTCGATACGTGAGGACTTCACATAAATCCGTGAATACTGATTAAAAATCATAATAGTTTACAGTTTGTCTGTGTAACTTCATTATCGTTTTACGTTATTTTATTCGTTGTTTTACTTTTACTTTACTTTTCAAAATGATTCTATAAAGTTATCCGAATTTGATTAATTTTTAGGTTTCGTTTAGTTCGTTTGTGTGTTTGAAATCATTCTCAAATACTTGTGCAATAATTTGTATTTACGTTATTCATTAATCTATCGCATCTGTGATTTGTATTTTCGAATCTGTGATTCTTTTTTAATTATAACTTGATTAAAGTTTTGCGATGTTTTTTCGTTGGTTTCAATTTTAAATACCGCTGTCACGAGCTAGTTCGATAATCATAAGCAGCAAGGGTTTCTAATACTAGGGATTTTCACGATTGCTTTACATAATTAACTGCCTGCTTATAATTACTCTAGGCCGTGGTAATTGACAGTAAACAATGTATGCAATGTGGTTGTGTATACAATACAATACTCCTTAATTCGAAATACGTCTTGACATTCTTCAGAGCTGCATCCATCCACAACACAAGAGGACAATCGTACATATATAATCATATAATATAATATTTATTCATTTACTTTTTATATTCTCTTCAAAATAATTAACGCTAAAGATAAGCATACACTTGTTACACTGAGTAGAACGACATCATTTATAACATGACATTATCACCAACACATGGCGAATGGTTGTCAATATCTATACTATGTAATAAACTAATGCAACAATATGAATTCCATATATGAAATAAAACAAACAAAAACACACACACACACACACACACACACACACACACACACACACACACACACATATATATATATATGTTTCTACTATTACCAGTATTTTGTTTTTAATAAACATACCGTTTACCTTAAACTTTAAATAACAACAAAATGACAAGCCAATACGTCTGGTGGATTCTGTTTTATCAGTTTGTATTCCAAATTTGATTTTAAAACATACGTATTACTCAGGAAAGAACATGCCTTTGCTTTTTGTCAACCTGTGTAATATTTGACACAATTTCTATTGCAGAATTTGTGTCAGAATTAAAATGTCCATTGTGTTCGTCTATCCGCATTCTTATTG
Source organism: Dreissena polymorpha (assembly GCF_020536995.1). Lineage (NCBI taxonomy): Eukaryota > Metazoa > Mollusca > Bivalvia > Myida > Dreissenidae > Dreissena > Dreissena polymorpha. The sequence goes on from NC_068356.1 coordinate 10,947,478, forward strand.
TTGGCAACAGTTTGCTATCGTTTGGTCTCGCCCGCTCCCACCTTACTCCTAGTGTCCCCTTCTGTATAGCATTCCTGTCTCGTGAAACTGTTTCCTCTATTTTTTCTTCCCTTAACCTTTGTCCGCTCATTAGTGCCAAATAGGTGATTACTGAAATGAATGAATTTTTAAATAATAATAATAGATCTACTACTACTACTATTACTACTACTACTAGTAGTAGTAGTAATAGTTGTAGTAGTAGTAGTAGTAGTAGTAGTAGTAGTAGAAGTAGTAGTAGAAGTAGTAGTAGTAGTAGTAGTAGTAGTAGTAGTAGTAGTAGTAGTAGTAGTAGCAGTATTAGGAGTAGTAGTAGCAGAAGTAGTAGTAATAGTAGTAGTAATTGTTGTATTGAAATAATTGAAATTAATTAATATATATATATATATAAATTGTCGTTATTATCTCAATTTATCCGTAAATTGTAGAAACACGGATACCACACAGATCCTTCTAAACACGTATACCACACAGATCATATTACTGTTAGAATATTTTTCTTGATTTTGTTTTCATAAATGTATGAAAGAAACCTGAGAAAAGAATGCAAAATGATATAGTGTAAGCTCCGCCCATAAAGTTTATTGCTTTATTTCACGAGAGGTGATGTTTCTGTATCATAATAAAATAATGTCCCCACACTGATCCTACCTTTTTCTAACCGTTCAAACGCGCGGTTGCACTTTACTGAAAAAATATTCATTTGTTTTACAAAATCATGATACCTATAGAAAACTCTCATGAATGAGCGGGCTCTCCACTTTATCCCATTGAAAATGATGACATATTAAAAAAGTTATCCGTAAAAATCTTACCTTTGTCGTGCTTTTGTTGACATTTAACTCCCCACACAGATCTTAAAAAGTCACGTGGTATAGGCACCGTGTCATCTAGAGTCCGTGAAAACCGAAGCATTCGTCTTTTTCGTGTGTCGTATGAATAGATATCGGTGCAGGAAATTAAAATGATTCGTAAAACAAAATTGTGGCTTTGTGTCGTATGAACGAATCTGCACTTAAATTAAATTTAGATTCACATCGTACATGCATGCTGGTGATTTCGACTTTACAGACATTTTCCATTTCAGAATTAAAAATCTGGCGTATTTTTTATGATTCGACACATGTTTTTCTTCACTTTTTTATTTATATTGAAATATATGTTTAATAATTTTTTTGTACACATTAATGTTATATAAATTCATTAATATTTGACTAAATCGTGCATACAAACACAAAACCTCTAAGCGATTTAAATCGGTTTAACGTATGGATAAAGCAATGAAGCTGTAATCGTCGCCATCTTTGTACCAGATTGCTGAATTTCAAATTTCAGATTTCGAAGTCATTTTTGCCAATTCCAAATGTGCCGAATATTTATTATCTTGGTTATTGACAATGTATCCTACTTTGCGGAATGCATATTTCTGATTCCCATGTTGCCGAATTCTTCGCGAAAAAAGGTGAATCACGTCGGTTCGCGGTGATTCGCGCTGATTGCCTTACAGCGAGATACATCGCGCGACGGTCACCGTGGACGCGCCGGGACATCACTCAAATTTTCTTGTCGCACGGAAACACCGCGATTTGTCACGTTGCATAAATCGCTGTGATGCGAGAATCGCTGCAAAAATCACGGGTCGTGTAGTGTATGTTTATAATTTTGCCTTTATTTTCTGGAAACGCTCCGTATAAATGTGTTCAATCAGATGAGTATAATCTCACATTCTAAACTGTTAAGCTCACCTGAGCACAAGGTGTTTATATGAATCTTCGAAATTAAATTTACTTGCCAGCTACTTCAGAACCAATAATAATTTACAACTTAACTCCCTACAATAATAAAATATTAGTTTCTCAATACAACATTAATTGATATAACAAAATTCAATAATTACAGTACAAAATCTCAATTTTTTTCTCTGCTTTTCAATCGCAGTCTCTGTATAATGTTTTTGAGGAGGTTTTCCAGGTATAGCCTCGTCAACAAACCTTCAAAATGTAATTAATTTGTTGTCATTTGTTGACATTGAGGAAAACAAGAAGCGTGACACATTATTAAATTATTTAATTGATTCATTTGTTATCACTCGAAAGTCTAACCCCAAAAGCTGATCGGAGCCGAATGTGATCAATAGGGCAGGCAATGTGGGAAATTACCACAATCTCAAGGGAAAAGGCTCAATTTTTGGTTCAATATTTCGAATCCATCTTCAAAAAATTCGAATTTACCTCAAGAAAGAATTGACTCCGGAAACCCTTTGAACTGAGGAACGACAGTATTTTAATTGTGCCTGGGGATAAAAGTAGGCCTCACAATTTACCATTTACATTTTAAGGACTCCAGACGATAATAAAAAGTAAGATTATCTCCGTAATGGGCTCAAATAGAATAAATAATTTTATGTTCCAACACCTGCAAGCCATAATTCTAAGCATCTGACTAAACTCATTCAATCCAGTATTGATTTTAGACACAGCCACGATAATTTCCCTCATAAAACGCAATAAAGCCAAACACCAACCAAAATCATACCGCCTAATAAAGTCTTACCTAAAAAGCAATAAAATTACTTGAAATGTAGGTCAAAAGATATTTGAACAGTTAAATAAATCGAATAACAGCTTACACCATTTCTGGTATTGCTTTAGGAAAAGGTGCTTCACTGTAGATCAGCTAGCCACTGTACAGCATAACAAATTTCTGCTTAAAATCACAGGCAAACAGAATGGGAAATATTTTGGACACACGGTAGCTTTTTAGTTCAGTGATTGTATATGTGTGATATCTGCATATCGTTGTTAGCTAAACACTAAACATAATACATCCTTAATTATCAGTCAATACGAACAACGCCAACCATTTTATGCAATAACAATAATTGTGTGCTATAGTTGACATGGCGTGTGATTTTGAAAAGATTTTTAAAGGATCAGCTTGATGCTAACTCCCTTAAAGTGGCTTTTTTCAAAAACGTAGCCCATTCCGGATTACGTCTGTGATCACTTATGTAAAACACGTTTTCATGGTTTCATAGCATGTACATGTACCTATCAGATTAAAATGATTGATCGTTTATACAACATGCGGAAACGACATTTTCATATTATGTTAATCATTTCTTCAAAACTGAATGCTTAGTAAGATGCATGTTCAATTGTTGACAACATTTTCAAACGCAGCAGCTGTCAAATATCAAAGCTGCTGACATGAAAATATCATTTTAATAAAGTTATGTGTGTAATTAAAAAATGCAAACACAAACATTTACGGTATTAAATTGTGTTGCTAATGTAATGGAGTGTACGTGGAGTTTTACAGGCACTCTGTGATAAAATTACATGCTTTATTTTTCAGTTGATATTATTCTTTCAACTGAATACATAAGTTTGGTAAAATATACCAATTCACTTGTAGATGACAAATATTTTTTTACCTACATACATTTTTTATAAATGATATGTCTTATGTTTCAGTTGATTTGATTCTTTGAACAGACGATCTAAATTTTGTAAAATGTACTTATTTAATTATAGGAGAAATAAAGCAACCACAACAATAACAAGATCAGAGGATGCTCATGGACAAGAATATGACGACGTGCCATAATACTATCTACTCTTTGGTTGTCCACAAACTCACTCTCTACTAAATGGTTCATGTAGTCTCGTGGGGATGGCTGCCAACACCAACATCTTCACCGAAAAGCAGACCAATAACTGGTTCAAATCGTACATTGCCCTCAATTGGACAAAGGATGTGATAAAGTGAAACAAAATATCACATCGTTACACAGATTTAATAAGCCTTCTTGGGCAAACACTAAAGCTAAAAGATGGGCAATAGATCCGTGGGAAATTGGCAAAGGCTACCTCCCACGGGATGGATATATCAGCGTATCTTCTGTGCAGGCATCTGACTTTAATGGTGTGATAAGCATCATGTTGAACTGCACTAATTTCCAGACATGCGTCTCCACCGCATGTCTATCACCGCCTCCTCCTGATAAGCAATGCCCGCTAGAAAAGGTAATCTCTAAATGCACCATTCTAATAGAATGAATATATGTCTAAATTTTCAAAGTTTGGTTTGTTAACAGAATTTTCATATGTATTATTCTATGTGTTATGACACGATTTAAGTCATGCAATTAATTCTCATTGTATGAATTATACAAGTTTTATTTAAAAGTCTTTTTATATTTAAGCATTTTTACTAGCACATGTCATCACTTTGACGCTGGCAGAACATGCGTGTTAAGGTTTACCTCAATACTTCTTCTCTTGGTCCATAACCCTTTGCATGCTGGGAAATTTGTCTTCTGCTAAAATGTAGTCTGCTGAATTTCTAAAATTAGCATTTTCATCGATTTTTTTCAAGAAATACTATCAGAATAGCAAACAGTTTGGATCCTGATGAGACGCCACGTTCTGTGACGTCTCATCTGGATCCAGTCTGTTTGCAAAGGCCTTCAAAATTCGGTTCCAGCACTGAAAGAGTTAACGTCACGGCAATCCTTTTCTCTCTAGGTCCGTCAAATAGGCAGAGATGTACGCCACACTGCCAACTGCAAGGTTACAGATGCTGATCTGCAGTACTTCTTCCTGACACTGTCCACCTTACTGGCTGATCCGATCTGCTTAGTGCATGATCCCTCAGCAACAGAAGCGCGCAGGAAACTCAGTGATGTAAATTGATTGTGTTTGTGTTGTTTGTCGCTATTTAAACAAGTATATAATATAAAGAATGTATATACAGAGCAATTGTCCACAGGAATATTTAAAAAAAAATATTTTAATGCAAAAAGTGAGTCTTTGTCACTAAGCAATAGATAGTTGTATTTTATCTTGATATTGAAACATTTTAAGACCAGTATGCAATTAACAAACGCTTTTAGTTGGCGGGAAACACAATAACTTCATAACAGAACAGACGAATGTCCAGATAGTGAAATAGTGCAGTATATTTGAGAAAATTATCATATCATACAGTTTATGTAAAATGGTTTGAATTTTTTTTTATTGCACAGGTGTTTGGTTGTGTCATTAGAAAATAGCGCTTGCAATCTTCTTAGCTCACCTAAGCACAATGTGCTAGTGGTGAGCTTTTGTGATCGCTTTTTGACTGCCGTGCGTTGTGCGGCGTCAACATTTGTCTTGTTAATACTCTAGAGGCCACATTTATTGTCCGATCTCATGAAATTTGGTCAGACGATTTGTCTCAACGATATCTTGAACGAGTTTGAAAATGGTTGTGGTTGCTTTTAAAAGACGGCCTCCAGGGGGCGGGGCTTTTTTCCTTATATTGCAATAGTAAAACCTCGTTAACACTCTAGATATCACATTTGCTGTCCGATCATCATGAAACTTGGTCAGAAGATTTTTTTTAATGATATCTTGGACGAGTTTGTAAACGGTTCCAGTTGGTTGTAAGACATGGACGCCATGGGGCGGGGCATTTTTCCTTATATGGCTTTAGTAAAACCATGTTTACTGTCTTCAAGCCACATTTATTGCCCAATCATCATAAAACTTGGTCTCAATATTTTTCCCAATGATATTTTGGACGAGTTCGAAAATGGATTCAGTGTGTTAAAAACATTGCTGCCAGGGGGCGAGGCTTGTTAACACTCTTAAAGCCACATTTATTGTCCGATCATCGTAAAACTTGGTCACAAGATTTGTCCCGATTATATCTTGGACTAGTTTGACAATGGTTCCAGTTGTTTGAAAAGCATTGAATATCTTTTTTCCTTATATGGCTATTGTAAAACCATGTTAACACCCTAGAGTCAACATTTATGGTTCGATCTTCATGAACCTTTGTAAAAAAATACGTCCCAACGACATATTGATTAAGTTTCAAAATAAAATGATTCTGGTCTGTTGAAAAACATTGCCACCAGGGGGCAGGGCATTTTGCCTGATATGGCTACATATGGTTATAGTACAACTTTTTTAACACTTTCAAAGTCACATTTATTGTCTAATCTTCATGAAACTTGGTAAGAACATTTGTTTTAATGATATCGTAAACGAGTTCGAAATGGTTCCGGTTTCTTGAAAAAAATGTCTCAATGGGGCGGGCACTTTTCCTTATATCGCTACATATTACTTTTGTTAAACCTTGTTAACACTCCAGGGGCCACATTTTTTGTCTGATCTTAATGAATCTTGGTCAGAAGAGTTGTCCGAATAATATCTTGTAAATAATTTTGGTTGGTTGAAAAACATGGCCGCCATGGGGCAGGGCATTTTCTCTTATATGATAATGGCTATAGTAAAAACTCGTTAACACTCTTAAAGTCACATTAATTGTCTAATCTTTAAAAAATTAGTCAGATCATTTGTTTTAATACTATATTGGATCAGTTCAAAAATAGTTCCTGTCTGTTGATAAACATCGTTGCCAGTGCTCGGGGAATTTATCCTAATATGGCTATAGTAAAACCTATTTTACACTTTACAAGTTACATTTATAAGTCTCTCTGCATGAAACGTGGTCTGAACATTTTTTCTTATGATATCTTGGGGCTGCACTGAGCAAGTCAGTTCCTTTGTATCTAAGGTGAGCGACTTTGGGCATTTCAGGTCCTCTTGTTAATGAAAATATAAACACTAGTTATGTTGAATAAAATCACAGACTATATAATACTTTACTTAGAAATATTATGAGAATCTGTTTTGATGTAAGTCTACAAACGCAAATAATTTATGTAGTTGCAGAATGATCGTATTTCACTTGAAGATTTGGGCAAGCTGTTAATAGAAGCCAATCAGATCCTCACACAGACAAAAGAGGCTGGAGAACGTTTTTCTGAAGAGGCTGAAAAGACTCTGAAAGAAGGTCTGGATGCTTTAGAGGCTAAAATTCAGGCTGGAGAACAAAGCATTGAAAACAAGACACAAGAAAGTATCAACCGCATAAAGCAAGCAGCGAATGAAAAAGAGCTTGACGAATACGATCGAGGCGTAGCAGGTTTGTCTTTATAATAAATTGTGGTTATAACCTATTTGCACACTTGAAAAACAATTAACTACCAAGCTGACAAATCCGTTCAACTTATAAAGAAACTGTATGTGTTATGTTGATAACAACCGTGCTTCTAAGACAAATATCCTACTATTTAATCGAATATATCAGTTATACTGACATAGACATCCAACTGTTGTATCAGGCATTTAATTTTTGAAGACCATTCTTCATGTTGCAGTGTCTGAAAGATCAGTCATACTGACACAAACTAATTAACTTGTTTTTCAGAAAACTTCTGACTGTGCTAATAAAATTGTGACATTCAAAGATGCAGCAGTAGTATTTTCCCATTGTTTATATTGACACCGGAAGTAGGTAAACCGTCCCGCACGAACAACAACTCTGTTAAGACGGATTTACGAAAATCCGGAATACATGATTTGTTATTTTGGATGTTCTAAATGCGTATAAATTCAGGCATAAGCACAATCTGTACAGATGTGCTTATTATTGTTAACCATTTATAAAACGATATTTTTGGTAGATTATTACATTGACTTTCCTTATAGTAGACAAACGTTTAAATCCGAAAGGATTTTACTTGAGAATGAACTATCCACCTTCAATTTACCAGGGGAGATAATTACTGCGACGAGATTGACTAACTCTTCTCAGTGGTTATCTCTCTTATTGATAAACGGTACCACTGCTATCACATGTTAAATTTATAGAGTGTTTTAAATTTTATTTTAAGTAAAAAAGAGTAATATTATAGATAGCCTCCCCTTCAATTTAATTGGATTCCGAATAGAAATGTATCAATAAAACCATACATTATTAACTGACTTGTCCGTTCGGATATATGAGCCGCGCGTAACACAAACTGCATCAGAGTTGTTGCATTATATAAAGGCATTTTTTTATGTTTTCCCAGTAACTAAAATCCTCTTTGTACATAAGCCATTAACTGCAAATGCATTAATTAAATTTATTGAGATGGTTGTTTGCCAACCTCATCCCCCTAAACGAAATACAGACAAGTTTTGGACTCGCGCTAATCTTCCGCCCCCCGATCAGACGGTGCATTAAATCTGTCTGTCTGTCTGTCTGTCTGTCTGTCTTTCTGTCTGTCTGTCTGTCTGTCTGTCTGTCTGTCTGTCTGTCTGTCTGTCTGTCTGTCTGTCTGTCTGTCTGTCTGTCTGTCTGTCTGTCTGTCTGTCTGTCTGTCTGTCTGTCTGTCTGTCTGTCTGTCCGTCCGTCCGTCCGTCGGTTTGTCTGTTTGTCTGTCTGTCTGTCTGTCTGTCTGTCTGTCTGTCTGTCTGTCTGTCTGTCTGTCTGTCTGTCTGTCTGTCTGTCTGTCTGTCAGTCAGTCAGTCACAGTCAATCACTCTACTGACTTTGTCTTCGATGTATTTCAAGATTTTTGTCTTAAGGATACCCTGATGTTAGTCGTCCGTCAGTTCGTATTCTTATTTGAGACCGCAAGGGTTAGGGTTTTTAACCAGGTTTTCCGAAGGAAAAAACTGGTTATTAGATTGGCGAATGCGGGCGGGCTGGCTGGCTGGCTGGCTGGCGGGCGGGCGGAACAAGCTTGTCCGGGCCATAACTTTGTCGTTCATTGTGAGATTTTAAAATCATTTGGCACATTTGTTAACCATCATTAGACGGTGTGTCGCGTGAAAACATTACGTCAATATCTCCAAGGTCAAGGTCACACTTTGAGTTCAAAGGTAAAAAATAGCCATAAATGAGCTTGTCTGGGCTATAACTATGTCATTCATTATGAGATTTTAAAATCATTTGGCACATTTGTTCACCATCATGGGACGGTGTGTCGCACGAAAGAATCACGTCAATATCTCCAATGTCAAGGTCGCCACAACTAAAAATAGATTTATTTTAAAACAAACTTACAAAGGGGGTTAATTTTGTTTGTTCATTTCAAAAGTTCAGTTTGAGTTGTCTCCCTTTATCAGATTTTTTTTTCACAATGAAAACCTGGTTTTGTGACAATTTTGTCCCTTGTTATATATGGCATGTAATATTGTATATTTGTCCTCTTCTACGTTTGTTCAAATCATGCCCCTGTGCTCTAAACTTACCACGCCCCAGATTTCACATGATTTATGCAGACTTGTATGTCAAAATTCGGTGAAACTGCAACTGTAATGTTTTTCATATTTGATGTGCCAAATCGTATGATGTGTGTCTGATAAGTTTGTTCAAATCATACCTCTGGGGTCGAAATCGCCCATCCTTTGGGGTTGCTGTTTTTTAAGATGTTCATAGTAAACTCCTGTATTTGTTGTATTAAGTTATCATACCTTATCAAATATGTGTCACACAGAGCAAAATAAACTAGATAAAACTACAGTTATCACACACACACACATCACAAAGTCAGGACACAACAAATAGGTTTCGACATGCCTTAAGAGAGTTACATATGGCCCTTTGGCCCTGTTGTTGTTTCCTTCATTTCCATCCGTCATTCCGTGCGTTAGTCTATCTGTATGTGCGTATTGTTGTTTGTCCGTCCTGCCAACGCCTTTTTTATTGTCTGTTTTGCCGTCCATCTCTCCTTCCAATCGCCCGCCTTCCATCCCGGCCGTCCGTCCGCCCCAAACCCTCCCTCCCGACCGTCCACCCGTCCGTCGGTCAGACTGTCCGTCATTCTGACCCATGAACATGATTGCACCTGTCTCATTGAGTTTACCCTCGGAGTCTTACGCATACAGCTAATACGAGTGTATTCAGTTAAACTATTTTCGTCTTCTTTACGATGTACCTTTGTTTTAGAGTATCACAGAACAACGTGCTCATTGTGAATTTTTGTGATCACCTTTTGTCTGTCGTTTGTCGTGTGTCGTCAAAATTACCTTGGAAATATCCTTTAGGCCACACTTATATTTTATTCCCCTTAGAAAGACCATTTAACCAAATGATATCTCGGCCGTGTTCGAAAGTGAATCACATGGGTCAATTGGTAACTATGTAAAATTTCAAAAAAAATATATATATTTAAACGCTCTTATTAACGACATTTTTTCAATCTTCATGACTTTCTCAGATTGTTTGTTCTACTGATATTTTTCTGAGTTGAAAATGGCTTGCTGTCTTTGAAAAGGAGGTGGGACGAACTCCTTTGTATGCCAATTGTTTACCATTGTG